>NC_030682.2:312998-444317 GCF_000004195.4 Xenopus tropicalis
TAGCACTAACCCTAGCACTAACACTAACCCTAGCACTAACCCTAGCACTAACCCTAACCCTAGAACTAGCCCTAGCTCAAACCCTAGCTCTAACACTAACCCTAGCCCTAACCCAAGCCCTAACCCTAACCCTATCCTTAACCCTAACCCTATCCCTAGCACTAACCCTAGCCCTAACCCTATCCCTAGCACTAACCCAAGCCCTAACCCTATCCCTATCCCAAACCCTAACCCTAGCACTAACACTAACCCTAGCACTAACCCTAGCACTAACCCAAGCCCTAACCCTATCCTTAACCCTAACCCTATCCCTAGCACTAACCCTAGCCCTAACCCTAACCCTAGCACTAACCCTAACCCTAGCACTAACCCTAGCACTAACCCTAACCCTAGCCCTAACCCTAGCACTAACCTTAGCACTAACCCTAACCCTAACCCTAGCACTAACCCTAGCACTAACACTAACCCTAGCACTAACCCTAACCCTAACCCTAGCACTAACACTAACCCTAGCACTAACCCTAACCCTAACCCTAACCCTATCCTTAACCCTAACCCTAACCCTAGCTCTAACCCTAGCACTAACCCTAACCCTAGCACTAACCCTAACCCTAACCCTAACCCTAACCCTAACCCTAACCCTAGCACTAACCCTAGCTCTAACCCTAACCCTAGCCCTAACCCTAACCCTAGCACTAACCCTAACCCTAACCCTAGCCCTAACCCTAGCACTAACCCTAACCCTAGCACTAACCCTATCCCTAACCCTATCCCTATCCCTATCCCTAACCCTATCCCTATCCCTATCCCTAACCCTAACCCTAACCCTAACCCTATCCCTATCCCTAACCCTAACCCTATCCCTAACCCTATCCCTAACCCTATCCCTAACCCTATCCCTAACCCTATCCCTATCCCTAACCCTATCCCTAACCCTAACCCTAACCCTAGCCCTAACCCTAACCCTAACCCTATCCCTAACCCTAACCCTATCCCTAACCCTATCCCTAACCCTAACCCTATCCCTAACCCTATCCCTAACCCTAACCCTATCCCTAACCCTAACCCTAACCCTAACCCTATCCCTAACCCTATCCCTATCCCTATCCCTAACCCTAACCCTAACCCTATCCCTAACCCTAACCCTAACCCTATCCCTAACCCTAACCCTATCCCTAACCCTAGCTCTAACCCTAACCCTAACCCTAACCCTATCCCTAACCCTATCCCTAACC
This sequence comes from Xenopus tropicalis, assembly GCF_000004195.4. NCBI lineage: Eukaryota > Metazoa > Chordata > Amphibia > Anura > Pipidae > Xenopus > Xenopus tropicalis. The sequence goes on from NC_030682.2 coordinate 314,234, forward strand.
CTATCCCTATCCCTAACCCTAACCCTAACCCTATCCCTATCCCTAACCCTATCCCTAACCCTATCCCTAACCCTATCCCTAACCCTAACCCTAACCCTAACCCTAACCCTAACCCTAATACACTGGCTCTAACCCTAACACTAACCCTAACCCTAGCCCTAACCCTAACCCTATCCCTAACCCTATCCCTAGCCCTAACCCTAGCTCTAACCCTAACCCTAGAACTAGCCCTAGCTCAAACCCTAGCTCTAACACTAACCCTAGCCCTAACCCTAGCACTAACCCTAGCACTAACACTAACCCTAGCACTAACCCTAGCACTAACCCAAGCCCTAACCCTAACCCTAACCCTATCCCTAGCACTAACCCTAACCCTAACCCTATCCCTAGCACTAACCCAAGCCCTAACCCTAACCCTAACCCTATCCCTATCCCTAACCCTAACCCTAACCCTATCCCTATCCCAAACCCTAACCCTAGCACTAACACTAACCCTAGCACTAACCCTAGCACTAACCCAAGCCCTAACCCTATCCTTAACCCTAACCCTAACCCTAACCCTAACCCTAACCCTAACCCTATCCCTAACCCTATCCCTAACCCTAACCCTAACCCTATCCCTAACCCTATCCCTAACCCTAACCCTAACCCTATCCCTATCCCTAACCCTATCCCTAACCCTATCCCTAACCCTAACCCTAACCCTATCCCTAACCCTAACCCTATCCCTAACCCTATCCCTATCCCTAACCCTATCCCTATCCCTAACCCTATCCCTATCCCTATCCCTAACCCTATCCCTAACCCTAACCCTATCCCTAACCCTATCCCTAACCCTATCCCTAACCCTATCCCTAACCCTAACCCTATCCCTAACCCTAACCCTAACCCTATCCCTATCCCTAACCCTAACCCTAACCCTATCCCTATCCCTAACCCTAACCCTAACCCTATCCCTATCCCTATCCCTATCCCTAACCCTAACCCTATCCCTAACCCTAACCCTAACCCTAACCCTATCCCTATCCCTATCCCTAACCCTATCCCTAACCCTATCCCTAACCCTAACCCTAACCCTAACCCTATCCCTAACCCTAACCCTATCCCTAACCCTAACCCTAACCCTAACCCTAACCTATCCCTAACCCTAACCCTAACCCCTATCCCTAACCCTATCCCTAACCTAACCCTATCCCTATCCCTAACCCTATCCCTATCCCTATCCCTATCCCTAACCCTAACCCTAACCCTATCCCTAACCCTAACCCTAACCCTATCCCTAACCCTATCCCTAACCCTATCCCTAACCCTAACCCTAACCCTATCCCTAACCCTATCCCTAACCCTAACCCTAACCCTATCCCTAACCCTATCCCTATCCCTATCCCTATCCCTAACCCTAACCCTATCCCTAACCCTATCCCTAACCCTATCCCTAACCCTAACCCTAACCCTATCCCTAACCCTATCCCTAACCCTATCCCTAACCCTATCCCTATCCCTATCCCTAACCCTAACCCTATCCCTAACCCTATCCCTAACCCTATCCCTAACCCTATCCCTATCCCTATCCCTAACCCTAACCCTATCCCTAACCCTATCCCTAACCCTAACCCTAACCCTAACCCTATCCCTAACCCTATCCCTAACCCTAACCCTAACCCTATCCCTATCCCTATCCCTAACCCTATCCCTAACCCTAACCCTAACCCTATCCCTAACCCTAACCCTAACCCTAACCCTATCCCTAACCCTATCCCTAACCCTAACCCTATCCCTAACCCTATCCCTAACCCTAACCCTAACCCTAACCCTAACCCTAACCCTATCCCTAACCCTATCCCTAACCCTAACCCTAACCCTAACCCTATCCCTAACCCTAACCCTAACCCTAACCCTATCCCTCTCCCTATCCCTATCCCTAACCCTAACCCTAACCCTAACCCTAACCCTAAAACCCTAACCCTAACCCTAACCCTAACCCTAACCCTAACCCTAACCCTAGCCCTAACCCTAGCCTCTAACCCTAGCACTAACCCTAGCACTAACCCTAGCACTAACCCTAGCTCTAACCCTAGCACTAACCCTAACCCTAACCCTAGCACTAACCCTAACCCTAGCACTAACCCTAACCCTAACCCTAGCACTAACCCTAGCACTAACCCTAGCCCTAACCCTAGCTCTAACCCTAGCCCTAACCCTAGCACTAACCCTAGCCCTAACCCTAGCACTAACCCTAGCTCTAACACTAACCCTATCCCTAACCCTAACCCTAGCACTAACCCTAGCATTAACCCTATCCCTAACCCTAGCTCTAACCCTAGCACTAACCCTAGCACTAACCCTAACCCTAGCCCTAACCCTAGCTCTAACCCTAGCACTAACCCTAGCACTAACCCTAGCACTAACCCTAGCTCTAACCCTAGCACTAACCCTAACCCTAACCCTAGCACTAACCCTAACCCTAACCCTAACCCTAACCCTAGCCCTAACCCTAGCTCTAACCCTAGCCCTAACCCTAGCACTAACCCTAGCACTAACCCTAGCCCTAACCCTAGCACTAACCCTAGCACTAACCCTAGCCCTAACCCTAGCACTAACCCTAGCACTAACCCTAACCCTATCCCTAACCCTAACCCTAACCCTAACCCTAACCCTAACCCTAATACACTAACCCTAACCCTAACCCTAACCCTAACCCTAACCCTAACCCTAACCCTAACCCTAGCACTAACCCTAGCACTAACCCTAACCCTAGCACTAACCCTAACCCTAACCCTAACCCTAGCCCTAACCCTAGCTCTAACCCTAGCCCTAACCCTAGCACTAACCCTAGCCCTAACCCTAGCTCTAACCCTATCCCTAACCCTAACCCTAGCACTAACCCTAGCATTAACCCTATCCCTAACCCTAGCTCTAACCCTAGCACTAACCCTAACCCTAGCCCTAACCCTAGCCCTAACCCTAGCTCTAACCCTAACCCTAGAACTAGCCCTAGCTCAAACCCTAGCTCTAACACTAACCCTAGCCCTATCCCTAGCACTAACCCTAGCACTAACCCAAGCCCTAACCCTAACCCTATCCTTAACCCTAACCCTATCCCTAGCACTAACCCTAGCCCTAACCCTATCCCTATCCCAAACCCTAACCCTAGCACTAACACTAACCCTAGCACTAACCCTAGCACTAACCCAAGCCCTAACCCTATCCCTATCCCAAACCCTAACCCTAGCACTAACACTAACCCTAGCACTAACCCTAGCACTAACCCAAGCCCTAACCCTATCCTTAACCCTAACCCTATCCCTATCCCTAACCCTAACCCTAACCCTAGCCCTAACCCTAACCCTAGCCCTAACCCTAACCCTAGCACTAACCCTAACCCTAGCTCTAACCCTAGCTCTAACCCTAACCCTAGCCCTAACCCTAGCACTAACCTTAGCACTAACCCTAACCCTAACCCTAGCACTAACCCTAGCACTAACACTAACCCTAGCACTAACCCTAGCCCTAACCCTAACCCTATCCTTAACCCTAATCCTAACCCTAGCTCTAACCCTAGCACTAACCCTAGCTCTAACCCTAACCCTAGCCCTAACCCTAACCCTAGCACTAACCCTAACCCTAACCCTAGCCCTAACCCTATCCCTATCCCTAACCCTATCCCTAACCCTAACCCTAGCTCTAACCCTAACCCTAGCCCTAACCCTAACCCTAGCACTAACCCTAACCCTAACCCTAGCCCTAACCCTAACCCTAGCACTAACCCTATCCCTATCCCTATCCCTATCCCTATCCCTATCCCTATCCCTAACCCTATCCCTATCCCTAACCCTATCCCTAACCCTAACCCTATCCCTATCCCTAACCCTATCCCTAACCCTAACCCTATCCCTAACCCTAACCCTATCCCTAACCCTAACCCTATCCCTATCCCTAACCCTAACCCTAACCCTATCCCTAACCCTATCCCTATCCCTAACCCTAACCCTAACCCTATCCCTAACCCTATCCCTAACCCTATCCCTAACCCTATCCCTAACCCTATCCCTAACCCTATCCCTAACCCTATCCCTAACCCTATCCCTAACCCTATCCCTAACCCTAACCCTATCCCTAACCCTAACCCTATCCCTAACCCTAACCCTATCCCTATCCCTAACCCTAACCCTAACCCTATCCCTATCCCTAACCCTAACCCTATCCCTAACCCTCAGGGGGGGGGGGGTCTCTTTGTGCTGATTCTGTATACGTGTGTAAGTACTTACTGATCCTGTAACACTCACTACTCAGTAGAAGCCACACGTTCTAGGCTTGGGTTCCCCTATAGTCTCACTATTGCCCTCCTGTTTTTGCCTCTTTCTCCCACTCTCACCCCCCCTTCTCTTTACTCAGCCCCCAACCCCCAGTCATTTCTCTCACAGGAGAGACCCCTCAGCCCTTCCCTTACCCCACACTCAGGGTTCCCCTCCATCTTACTCGGGGGCACACAAATAACTAATATCAATAATTACAGAGAGTTTGATTGGGCAGGGCGGTACCATGTGACTTGTTGGAGAGAATTTGCCCCACTTGGGCCTCAGTCAGTTTGTGTGGGTGAATCTCTGCTGTAAGGGAGCTGCGTGGGAGCCCTGAGGAAGAGCAACACCCTGTGGCCCAAACGTTGGACTTTCTTCAATTAACACTTTTTTTCTTTTTGCATTAAAGGGAAACTAACGCCTAAACAAGACTATGGCTAGAAATGTTTAGCTGTGAGTTCTGAGCCCCTGTACCAGCCCAAAGCCCCCAAAGCTCTATAGAAATAAAGCCCCATGCCCCTGAAGATGCCCCCAGTAGCTCTCCATCTTTTGCCCAACTACTGCACATGCTCAGTCTGCTCTTGGCTGATGTCACTGAGCTTAGGGAGCGACTCCCAATATTCTTCTTTCCCCTGCCTGCTTGCTCTAGTCTCTGCCTGTTCCCTACATGCATACAGGCCAACCAATCACAGTCCTGTCTGGCACTTTGAGCTTGGGGAGAGACTTTAGCTGAATCCTTATTGGCTGACTTTCCCCCTTGTAATGATCCCAAATACTGAGCTGTGTAACAAATATAAGTTACAAAGGTTGGAAACAGAGGCAGAAGCTGAGACAAAAGCTTTAGTCACTTTGCTGTTACAAACAGCCCCTCTGGGAATAAACTGCCCCATTGTCCCCCCCAGGGCTAAGGTACAGAATATTATTCACTTTAGTGCCCATCAGCCCAATAACTTCTCTGTATGTAACACAGTGAGTGTATCTGCCCCTTACACTCCCCCCCCCCCAGGGCTAAGGTACAGAATATTATTCACTTTAGTGCCCATCAGCCCAATAACTTCTCTGTATGTAACACAGTGACTGTATCTGCCCCTTACACCCCCCCCCCCCCCCCAGGGCTAAGGTACAGAATATTATTCACTTTAGTGCCCATCAGCCCAATAACTTCTCTGTATGTAACACAGTGAGTGTATCTGCCCCTTACACTCCCCCCCCCCCAGGGCTAAGGTACAGAATATTATTCACTTTAGTGCCCATCAGCCCAATAACTTCTCTGTATGTAACACAGTGAGTGTATCTGCCCCTTACACTCCCCCCCCCCCCAGGGCTAAGGTACAGAATATTATTCACTTTAGTGCCCATCAGCCCAATAACTTCTCTGTATGTAACACAGTGAGTGTATCTGCCCCTTACACCCCCCCCCCCCCAGGGCTAAGGTACAGAATATTATTCACTTTAGTGCCCATCAGCCCAATAACTTCTCTGTATGTAACACAGTGAGTGTATCTGCCCCTTACACCCCCCCCCCCCCCAGGGCTAAGGTACAGAATATTATTCACTTTAGTGCCCATCAGCCCAATAACTTCTCTGTATGTAACACAGTGACTGTATCTGCCCCTTACACTCCCCCCCCAGGGCTAAGGTACAGAATATTACTCACTTTAGTGCCCATCAGCCCAATAACTTCTCTGTATGTAACACAGTGACTGTATCTGCCCCTTACACCCCCCCCCCAGGGCTAAGGTACAGAATATTACTCACTTTAGTGCCCATCAGCCCAATAACTTCTCTGTATGTAACACAGTGACTGTATCTGCCCCTTACACTCCCCCCCCCAGGGCTAAGGTACAGAATATTACTCACTTTAGTGCCCATCAGCCCAATAACTTCTCTGTATGTAACACAGTGACTGTATCTGCCCCTTACACCCCCCCCCCCAGGGCTAAGGTACAGAATATTACTCACTTTAGTGCCCATCAGCCCAATAACTTCTCTGTATGTAACACAGTGACTGTATCTGCCCCTTACACTCCCCCCCCCAGGGCTAAGGTACAGAATATTACTCACTTTAGTGCCCATCAGCCCAATAACTTCTCTGTATGTAACACAGTGAGTGTATCTGCCCCTTACACTCCCCCCCCCCCCAGGGCTAAGGTACAGAATATTATTCACTTTAGTGCCCATCAGCCCAATAACTTCTCTGTATGTAACACAGTGACTGTATCTGCCCCTTACACCCCCCCCCCCCAGGGCTAAGGTACAGAATATTATTCACTTTAGTGCCCATCAGCCCAATAACTTCTCTGTATGTAACACAGTGACTGTATCTGCCCCTTACACCCCCCCCCCCAGGGCTAAGGTACAGAATATTATTCACTTTAGTGCCCATCAGCCCAATAACTTCTCTGTATGTAACACAGTGAGTGTATCTGCCCCTTACACTCCCCCCCCCCCCAGGGCTAAGGTACAGAATATTATTCACTTTAGTGCCCATCAGCCCAATAACTTCTCTGTATGTAACACAGTGACTGTATCTGCCCCTTACACCCCCCCCCCCCAGGGCTAAGGTACAGAATATTATTCACTTTAGTGCCCATCAGCCCAATAACTTCTCTGTATGTAACACAGTGACTGTATCTGCCCCTTACACTCCCCCCCCCCAGGGCTAAGGTACAGAATATTATTCACTTTAGTGCCCATCAGCCCAATAACTTCTCTGTATGTAACACAGTGAGTGTATCTGCCCCTTACACTCCCCCCCCCCCCCCCCAGGGCTAAGGTACAGAATATTATTCACTTTAGTGCCCATCAGCCCAATAACTTCTCTGTATGTAACACAGTGAGTGTATCTGCCCCTTACACTCCCCCCCCCCCCCCAGGGCTAAGGTACAGAATATTATTCACTTTAGTGCCCATCAGCCCAATAACTTCTCTGTATGTAACACAGTGAGTGTATCTGCCCCTTACACTCCCCCCCCCCCCCCCCCAGGGCTAAGGTACAGAATATTATTCACTTTAGTGCCCATCAGCCCAATAACTTCTCTGTATGTAACACAGTGAGTGTATCTGCCCCTTACACTCCCCCCCCCAGGGCTAAGGTACAGAATATTATTCACTTTAGTGCCCATCAGCCCAATAACTTCTCTGTATGTAACACAGTGAGTGTATCTGCCCCTTACACTCCCCCCCCCCCCAGGGCTAAGGTACAGAATATTATTCACTTTAGTGCCCATCAGCCCAATAACTTCTCTGTATGTAACACAGTGAGTGTATCTGCCCCTTACACTCCCCCCCCCCCCCAGGGCTAAGGTACAGAATATTATTCACTTTAGTGCCCATCAGCCCAATAACTTCTCTGTATGTAACACAGTGAGTGTATCTGCCCCTTACACTCCCCCCCCCCCCCCCCAGGGCTAAGGTACAGAATATTATTCACTTTAGTGCCCATCAGCCCAATAACTTCTCTGTATGTAACACAGTGAGTGTATCTGCCCCTTACACTCCCCCCCAGGGCTAAGGTACAGAATATTACTCACTTTAGTGCCCATCAGCCCAATAACTTCTCTGTATGTAACACAGTGAGTGTATCTGCCCCTTACACTCCCCCCCCCCAGGGCTAAGGTACAGAATATTATTCACTTTAGTGCCCATCAGCCCAATAACTTCTCTGTATGTAACACAGTGAGTGTATCTGCCCCTTACACTCCCCCCCCCCCAGGGCTAAGGTACAGAATATTATTCACTTTAGTGCCCATCAGCCCAATAACTTCTCTGTATGTAACACAGTGAGTGTATCTGCCCCTTACACTCCCCCCCCCCCCCCCCAGGGCTAAGGTACAGAATATTATTCACTTTAGTGCCCATCAGCCCAATAACTTCTCTGTATGTAACACAGTGAGTGTATCTGCCCCTTACACCCCCCCCCCCAGGGCTAAGGTACAGAATATTATTCACTTTAGTGCCCATCAGCCCAATAACTTCTCTGTATGTAACACAGTGAGTGTATCTGCCCCTTACACCCCCCCCCCAGGGCTAAGGTACAGAATATTATTCACTTTAGTGCCCATCAGCCCAATAACTTCTCTGTATGTAACACAGTGACTGTATCTGCCCCTTACACCCCCCCCCCCAGGGCTAAGGTACAGAATATTATTCACTTTAGTGCCCATCAGCCCAATAACTTCTCTGTATGTAACACAGTGAGTGTATCTGCCCCTTACACTCCCCCCCCCAGGGCTAAGGTACAGAATATTATTCACTTTAGTGCCCATCAGCCCAATAACTTCTCTGTATGTAACACAGTGACTGTATCTGCCCCTTACACCCCCCCCCCCAGGGCTAAGGTACAGAATATTATTCACTTTAGTGCCCATCAGCCCAATAACTTCTCTGTATGTAACACAGTGACTGTATCTGCCCCTTACACCCCCCCCCCAGGGCTAAGGTACAGAATATTATTCACTTTAGTGCCCATCAGCCCAATAACTTCTCTGTATGTAACACAGTGACTGTATCTGCCCCTTACACTCCCCCCCAGGGCTAAGGTACAGAATATTATTCACTTTAGTGCCCATCAGCCCAATAACTTCTCTGTATGTAACACAGTGACTGTATCTGCCCCTTACACCCCCCCCCCAGGGCTAAGGTACAGAATATTATTCACTTTAGTGCCCATCAGCCCAATAACTTCTCTGTATGTAACACAGTGAGTGTATCTGCCCCTTACACTCCCCCCCCCCCCCCAGGGCTAAGGTACAGAATATTACTCACTTTAGTGCCCATCAGCCCAATAACTTCTCTGTATGTAACACAGTGACTGTATCTGCCCCTTACACCCCCCCCCCCAGGGCTAAGGTACAGAATATTATTCACTTTAGTGCCCATCAGCCCAATAACTTCTCTGTATGTAACACAGTGAGTGTATCTGCCCCTTACACTCCCCCCCCCCAGGGCTAAGGTACAGAATATTACTCACTTTAGTGCCCATCAGCCCAATAACTTCTCTGTATGTAACACAGTGAGTGTATCTGCCCCTTACACTCCCCCCCCCCCCCCAGGGCTAAGGTACAGAATATTATTCACTTTAGTGCCCATCAGCCCAATAACTTCTCTGTATGTAACACAGTGAGTGTATCTGCCCCTTACACTCCCCCCCCCAGGGCTAAGGTACAGAATATTATTCACTTTAGTGCCCATCAGCCCAATAACTTCTCTGTATGTAACACAGTGAGTGTATCTGCCCCTTACACTCCCCCCCCAGGGCTAAGGTACAGAATATTATTCACTTTAGTGCCCATCAGCCCAATAACTTCTCTGTATGTAACACAGTGAGTGTATCTGCCCCTTACACTCCCCCCCCAGGGCTAAGGTACAGAATATTATTCACTTTAGTGCCCATCAGCCCAATAACTTCTCTGTATGTAACACAGTGACTGTATCTGCCCCTTACACCCCCCCCCAGGGCTAAGGTACAGAATATTATTCACTTTAGTGCCCATCAGCCCAATAACTTCTCTGTATGTAACACAGTGAGTGTATCTGCCCCTTACACTCCCCCCCAGGGCTAAGGTACAGAATATTATTCACTTTAGTGCCCATCAGCCCAATAACTTCTCTGTATGTAACACAGTGACTGTATCTGCCCCTTACACCCCCCCCCAGGGCTAAGGTACAGAATATTATTCACTTTAGTGCCCATCAGCCCAATAACTTCTCTGTATGTAACACAGTGAGTGTATCTGCCCCTTACACTCCCCCCCCCCCCCCCAGGGCTAAGGTACAGAATATTATTCACTTTAGTGCCCATCAGCCCAATAACTTCTCTGTATGTAACACAGTGAGTGTATCTGCCCCTTACACTCCCCCCCCAGGGCTAAGGTACAGAATATTATTCACTTTAGTGCCCATCAGCCCAATAACTTCTCTGTATGTAACACAGTGAGTGTATCTGCCCCTTACACTCCCCCCCCCAGGGCTAAGGTACAGAATATTATTCACTTTAGTGCCCATCAGCCCAATAACTTCTCTGTATGTAACACAGTGACTGTATCTGCCCCTTACACCCCCCCCCAGGGCTAAGGTACAGAATATTATTCACTTTAGTGCCCATCAGCCCAATAACTTCTCTGTATGTAACACAGTGACTGTATCTGCCCCTTACACTCCCCCCCCCAGGGCTAAGGTACAGAATATTATTCACTTTAGTGCCCATCAGCCCAATAACTTCTCTGTATGTAACACAGTGACTGTATCTGCCCCTTACACCCCCCCCCCAGGGCTAAGGTACAGAATATTATTCACTTTAGTGCCCATCAGCCCAATAACTTCTCTGTATGTAACACAGTGACTGTATCTGCCCCTTACACTCCCCCCCCCCAGGGCTAAGGTACAGAATATTACTCACTTTAGTGCCCATCAGCCCAATAACTTCTCTGTATGTAACACAGTGACTGTATCTGCCCCTTACACTCCCCCCCCCCAGGGCTAAGGTACAGAATATTATTCACTTTAGTGCCCATCAGCCCAATAACTTCTCTGTATGTAACACAGTGACTGTATCTGCCCCTTACACTCCCCCCCCCCCAGGGCTAAGGTACAGAATATTACTCACTTTAGTGCCCATCAGCCCAATAACTTCTCTGTATGTAACACAGTGACTGTATCTGCCCCTTACACTCCCCCCCCCCCCAGGGCTAAAGTACAGAATATTACTCACTTTAGTGCCCATCAGCCCAATAACTTCTCTGTATGTAACACAGTGACTGTATCTGCCCCTTACACTCCCCCCCCCCCCAGGGCTAAGGTACAGAATATTATTCACTTTAGTGCCCATCAGCCCAATAACTTCTCTGTATGTAACACAGTGACTGTATCTGCCCCTTACACTCCCCCCCCCCAGGGCTAAGGTACAGAATATTACTCACTTTAGTGCCCATCAGCCCAATAACTTCTCTGTATGTAACACAGTGACTGTATCTGCCCCTTACACTCCCCCCCCCCAGGGCTAAAGTACAGAATATTACTCACTTTAGTGCCCATCAGCCCAATAACTTCTCTGTATGTAACACAGTGACTGTATCTGCCCCTTACACTCCCCCCAGGGCTAAGGTACAGAATATTATTCACTTTAGTGCCCATCAGCCCAATAACTTCTCTGTATGTAACACAGTGACTGTATCTGCCCCTTACACTCCCCCCCCCAGGGCTAAGGTACAGAATATTACTCACTTTAGTGCCCATCAGCCCAATAACTTCTCTGTATGTAACACAGTGAGTGTATCTGCCCCTTACACTCCCCCCCCCAGGGCTAAGGTACAGAATATTACTCACTTTAGTGCCCATCAGCCCAATAACTTCTCTGTATGTAACACAGTGACTGTATCTGCCCCTTACACTCCCCCCCCCAGGGCTAAGGTACAGAATATTACTCACTTTAGTGCCCATCAGCCCAATAACTTCTCTGTATGTAACACAGTGACTGTATCTGCCCCTTACACTCCCCCCCCCCCCCCCAGGGCTAAGGTACAGAATATTATTCACTTTAGTGCCCATCAGCCCAATAACTTCTCTGTATGTAACACAGTGACTGTATCTGCCCCTTACACTCCCCCCCCCCCCCCAGGGCTAAGGTACAGAATATTACTCACTTTAGTGCCCATCAGCCCAATAACTTCTCTGTATGTAACACAGTGACTGTATCTGCCCCTTACACCCCCCCCCCCCCCAGGGCTAAGGTACAGAATATTACTCACTTTAGTGCCCATCAGCCCAATAACTTCTCTGTATGTAACACAGTGACTGTATCTGCCCCTTACACCCCCCCCCCCAGGGCTAAGGTACAGAATATTATTCACTTTAGTGCCCATCAGCCCAATAACTTCTCTGTATGTAACACAGTGAGTGTATCTGCCCCTTACACCCCCCCCCCCCAGGGCTAAGGTACAGAATATTATTCACTTTAGTGCCCATCAGCCCAATAACTTCTCTGTATGTAACACAGTGAGTGTATCTGCCCCTTACACCCCCCCCCCCCCAGGGCTAAGGTACAGAATATTATTCACTTTAGTGCCCATCAGCCCAATAACTTCTCTGTATGTAACACAGTGACTGTATCTGCCCCTTACACCCCCCCCCCGAGGGCTAAGGTACAGAATATTATTCACTTTAGTGCCCATCAGCCCAATAACTTCTCTGTATGTAACACAGTGACTGTATCTGCCCCTTACACCCCCCCCCCCAGGGCTAAGGTACAGAATATTATTCACTTTAGTGCCCATCAGCCCAATAACTTCTCTGTATGTAACACAGTGAGTGTATCTGCCCCTTACACTCCCCCCCCCCAGGGCTAAGGTACAGAATATTACTCACTTTAGTGCCCATCAGCCCCAATAACTTCTCTGTATGTAACACAGTGACTGTATCTGCCCCTTACACCCCCCCCCCAGGGCTAAGGTACAGAATATTATTCACTTTAGTGCCCATCAGCCCAATAACTTTCTCTGTATGTAACACAGTGACGTGTATCTGCCCCTTACACCCCCCCCCCCCCCCCCCAGGGCTAAGGTACAGAATATTATTCACTTTAGTGCCCATCAGCCCAATAACTTCTCTGTATGTAACACAGTGACTGTATCTGCCCCTTACACCCCCCCCCCCCCAGGGCTAAGGTACAGAATATTACTCACTTTAGTGCCCATCAGCCAATAACTTCTCTGTATGTAACACAGTGACTGTATCTGCCCCTTACACCCCCCCCCAGGGCTAAGGTACAGAATATTATTCACTTTAGTGCCCATCAGCCCAATAACTTCTCTGTATGTAACACAGTGAGTGTATCTGCCCCTTACACTCCCCCCCCCCAGGGCTAAGGTACAGAATATTATTCACTTTAGTGCCCATCAGCCCAATAACTTCTCTGTATGTAACACAGTGACTGTATCTGCCCCTTACACTCCCCCCCCCAGGGCTAAGGTACAGAATATTATTCACTTTAGTGCCCATCAGCCCAATAACTTCTCTGTATGTAACACAGTGAGTGTATCTGCCCCTTACACTCCCCCCCCCCCCCCCCAGGGCTAAGGTACAGAATATTATTCACTTTAGTGCCCATCAGCCCAATAACTTCTCTGTATGTAACACAGTGAGTGTATCTGCCCCTTACACCCCCCCCCCCCCCCAGGGCTAAGGTACAGAATATTATTCACTTTAGTGCCCATCAGCCCAATAACTTCTCTGTATGTAACACAGTGACTGTATCTGCCCCTTACACTCCCCCCCCCCCCAGGGCTAAGGTACAGAATATTATTCACTTTAGTGCCCATCAGCCCAATAACTTCTCTGTATGTAACACAGTGAGTGTATCTGCCCCTTACACTCCCCCCCAGGGCTAAGGTACAGAATATTATTCACTTTAGTGCCCATCAGCCCAATAACTTCTCTGTATGTAACACAGTGACTGTATCTGCCCCTTACACCCCCCCCCAGGGCTAAGGTACAGAATATTATTCACTTTAGTGCCCATCAGCCCAATAACTTCTCTGTATGTAACACAGTGACTGTATCTGCCCCTTACACTCCCCCCCCCAGGGCTAAGGTACAGAATATTACTCACTTTAGTGCCCATCAGCCCAATAACTTCTCTGTATGTAACACAGTGAGTGTATCTGCCCCTTACACTCCCCCCCAGGGCTAAGGTACAGAATATTATTCACTTTAGTGCCCATCAGCCCAATAACTTCTCTGTATGTAACACAGTGACTGTATCTGCCCCTTACACCCCCCCCCCAGGGCTAAGGTACAGAATATTATTCACTTTAGTGCCCATCAGCCCAATAACTTCTCTGTATGTAACACAGTGACTGTATCTGCCCCTTACACTCCCCCCCCCAGGGCTAAGGTACAGAATATTATTCACTTTAGTGCCCATCAGCCCAATAACTTCTCTGTATGTAACACAGTGACTGTATCTGCCCCTTACACCCCCCCCCCCAGGGCTAAGGTACAGAATATTATTCACTTTAGTGCCCATCAGCCCAATAACTTCTCTGTATGTAACACAGTGAGTGTATCTGCCCCTTACACCCCCCCCCCCAGGGCTAAGGTACAGAATATTATTCACTTTAGTGCCCATCAGCCCAATAACTTCTCTGTATGTAACACAGTGAGTGTATCTGCCCCTTACACCCCCCCCCCAGGGCTAAGGTACAGAATATTATTCACTTTAGTGCCCATCAGCCCAATAACTTCTCTGTATGTAACACAGTGACTGTATCTGCCCCTTACACCCCCCCCCCCCCCCCCCCCCAGGGCTAAGGTACAGAATATTATTCACTTTAGTGCCCATCAGCCCAATAACTTCTCTGTATGTAACACAGTGACTGTATCTGCCCCTTACACCCCCCCCCCCCAGGGCTAAGGTACAGAATATTACTCACTTTAGTGCCCATCAGCCCAATAACTTCTCTGTATGTAACACAGTGACTGTATCTGCCCCTTACACCCCCCCCCCCCCAGGGCTAAGGTACAGAATATTATTCACTTTAGTGCCCATCAGCCCAATAACTTCTCTGTATGTAACACAGTGAGTGTATCTGCCCCTTACACTCCCCCCCCCCAGGGCTAAGGTACAGAATATTATTCACTTTAGTGCCCATCAGCCCAATAACTTCTCTGTATGTAACACAGTGACTGTATCTGCCCCTTACACCCCCCCCCCCAGGGCTAAGGTACAGAATATTATTCACTTTAGTGCCCATCAGCCCAATAACTTCTCTGTATGTAACACAGTGACTGTATCTGCCCCTTACACCCCCCCCCCAGGGCTAAGGTACAGAATATTATTCACTTTAGTGCCCATCAGCCCAATAACTTCTCTGTATGTAACACAGTGACTGTATCTGCCCCTTACACCCCCCCCCCAGGGCTAAGGTACAGAATATTATTCACTTTAGTGCCCATCAGCCCAATAACTTCTCTGTATGTAACACAGTGAGTGTATCTGCCCCTTACACTCCCCCCCCCCAGGGCTAAGGTACAGAATATTATTCACTTTAGTGCCCATCAGCCCAATAACTTCTCTGTATGTAACACAGTGACTGTATCTGCCCCTTACACCCCCCCCCCCAGGGCTAAGGTACAGAATATTACTCACTTTAGTGCCCATCAGCCCAATAACTTCTCTGTATGTAACACAGTGACTGTATCTGCCCCTTACACCCCCCCCCCAGGGCTAAGGTACAGAATATTATTCACTTTAGTGCCCATCAGCCCAATAACTTCTCTGTATGTAACACAGTGAGTGTATCTGCCCCTTACACTCCCCCCCCCCCCAGGGCTAAGGTACAGAATATTATTCACTTTAGTGCCCATCAGCCCAATAACTTCTCTGTATGTAACACAGTGAGTGTATCTGCCCCTTACACCCCCCCCCCAGGGCTAAGGTACAGAATATTATTCACTTTAGTGCCCATCAGCCCAATAACTTCTCTGTATGTAACGCAGTGACTGTATCTGCCCCTTACACCCCCCCCCCAGGGCTAAGGTACAGAATATTACTCACTTTAGTGCCCATCAGCCCAATAACTTCTCTGTATGTAACACAGTGACTGTATCTGCCCCTTACACCCCCCCCCCCAGGGCTAAGGTACAGAATATTATTCACTTTAGTGCCCATCAGCCCAATAACTTCTCTGTATGTAACACAGTGACTGTATCTGCCCCTTACACCCCCCCCCCCCAGGGCTAAGGTACAGAATATTATTCACTTTAGTGCCCATCAGCCCAATAACTTCTCTGTATGTAACACAGTGAGTGTATCTGCCCCTTACACTCCCCCCCCCCCAGGGCTAAGGTACAGAATATTATTCACTTTAGTGCCCATCAGCCCAATAACTTCTCTGTATGTAACACAGTGAGTGTATCTGCCCCTTACACTCCCCCCCAGGGCTAAGGTACAGAATATTATTCACTTTAGTGCCCATCAGCCCAATAACTTCTCTGTATGTAACACAGTGAGTGTATCTGCCCCTTACACCCCCCCCCCAGGGCTAAGGTACAGAATATTACTCACTTTAGTGCCCATCAGCCCAATAACTTCTCTGTATGTAACACAGTGAGTGTATCTGCCCCTTACACTCCCCCCCCCAGGGCTAAGGTACAGAATATTATTCACTTTAGTGCCCATCAGCCCAATAACTTCTCTGTATGTAACACAGTGACTGTATCTGCCCCTTACACTCCCCCCCCCCCCCCCAGGGCTAAGGTACAGAATATTATTCACTTTAGTGCCCATCAGCCCAATAACTTCTCTGTATGTAACACAGTGACTGTATCTGCCCCTTACACTCCCCCCCCCCAGGGCTAAGGTACAGAATATTATTCACTTTAGTGCCCATCAGCCCAATAACTTCTCTGTATGTAACACAGTGAGTGTATCTGCCCCTTACACCCCCCCCCCCAGGGCTAAGGTACAGAATATTATTCACTTTAGTGCCCATCAGCCCAATAACTTCTCTGTATGTAACACAGTGAGTGTATCTGCCCCTTACACCCCCCCCCCAGGGCTAAGGTACAGAATATTATTCACTTTAGTGCCCATCAGCCCAATAACTTCTCTGTATGTAACACAGTGACTGTATCTGCCCCTTACACTCCCCCCCCCCCAGGGCTAAGGTACAGAATATTATTCACTTTAGTGCCCATCAGCCCAATAACTTCTCTGTATGTAACACAGTGACTGTATCTGCCCCTTACACTCCCCCCCCCCCCCCCCAGAGCTAAGGTACAGAATATTACTAACTTTAGTGCCCATCAGCCCAATAACTTCTCTGTATGTAACACAGTGACTGTATCTGCCCCTTACACTCCCCCCCCCCCCCCCAGAGCTAAGGTACAGAATATTATTCACTTTAGTGCCCATCAGCCCAATAACTTCTCTGTATGTAACACAGTGAGTGTATCTGCCCCTTACACCCCCCCCCCCAGGGCTAAGGTACAGAATATTATTCACTTTAGTGCCCATCAGCCCAATAACTTCTCTGTATGTAACACAGTGAGTGTATCTGCCCCTTACACTCCCCCCCCAGGGCTAAGGTACAGAATATTATTCACTTTAGTGCCCATCAGCCCAATAACTTCTCTGTATGTAACACAGTGAGTGTATCTGCCCCTTACACTCCCCCCCCCAGGGCTAAGGTACAGAATATTATTCACTTTAGTGCCCATCAGCCCAATAACTTCTCTGTATGTAACACAGTGACTGTATCTGCCCCTTACACCCCCCCCCCCCCCCCCCAGGGCTAAGGTACAGAATATTATTCACTTTAGTGCCCATCAGCCCAATAACTTCTCTGTATGTAACACAGTGACTGTATCTGCCCCTTACACTCCCCCCCAGGGCTAAGGTACAGAATATTATTCACTTTAGTGCCCATCAGCCCAATAACTTCTCTGTATGTAACACAGTGAGTGTATCTGCCCCTAGTTCTCTATGGAGGTTGAAGGAAAAAATATATACACAAGAGCATCGACCAATGAGAATGCTGATTAGATTCCCAGCACTATATCAGCCATTTTGATATTATCTTACATATAGAGATAATGATGGCATTTTCCCGTCATTATATGGCACAGGAATCAGACATGGGGATAAAGGGACAGACTTGTTCAGTGCTGGGAAACTGTGCTTATTGCTCCCAACTCCAATTGCAGGAACAGAGAACAGGGAGCCGGATTTACTCACATCAGCTGGGATTCTCATTGGACAGCCGGGGGGCACAAGTAGTATTTCTGCTACAGATGGAGCTGCCGCGATGGGTAACCCAGAACAATTGCCCCGGTCCCAGCTCACACTTCTGCCCATAACAGGAGCCTTTGGCTTTGGGTGGAACCCCCCGCTACTCGGGTGCCGCCAGAGGAACAGGGCAAAGGTTCTGGGTGAGCAAGGGAACCGGACTGAGGGAGCTACTAGAACCAGGCAGGCCGGGTCAGAACCAGAACAGTAGCACAATACAGAATCAGGATCCAGAAGAGAAGTCAGCAGGCAAAGGGGTGAGTCCAGGCAGAGATACAGCCAGGGGTCAGAACCAGATGGGTCAGAACCAGATGGGTCAGAACCAGATGGGTCAGAACCAAATACACAGAATAGCAGCACAGCCAGGAACACACTGGGGTAGAATTACAGCCATTGGGGCACAAGTACTATTTACCCTTGGGGCAGGAGTGGTACCATGGAGTTACCCCTAATGGCGCAGGATTTGCCCCCAGGTTCCTGCCCTGCTGTTGCTGAACGTGTCTCTGGGGCAATGAGCTGTATAGGAATAAAGTCATTTATCTCTTCCTACTGTGACTGTGTCGGCCCCTGAGTCCCGTCCTACAAACGTCCCCGGCCCATTCTGTGTCCTTATTCCTGGTGCTTTCCAGCCAACAATCAGCTGCACCATGAAGCCCCTCCCCCTGCTGGCCCCACTGTCTGTAAGCCCCACTGTCTGTCAGCCCCACTTTCTGTCAGCCCCACCGTCTGTCAGCCCCACCGTCTGTCAGCCCCACCGTCTGTCAGCCCCACCGCCTGTCAGCCCCACCGTCTGTCAGCCCCACTTTCTGCTAGCCCCACCGTCTGTCAGCCCCACCGTCTGTCAGCCCCACCGTCTGTCAGCCCCACTGTCTGTCAGCCCCACTGTCTGTCAACCCCACTTTTGACCCCACTTTAGGCCCCACTGTCTGTCAGCCCCACTATCTGCCAGCCCCGCTGCTGGTCCCACTATCTGTCAGCCCCACTTTCTGTCAGCCCCACTATCTGTCAGCCCCACTGCTGGTCCCACTATCTGTCAGCCCCACTGCTGGTCCCACTATCTGTCAGCCCCACTGCTGGTCCCACTATCTGTCAGCCCCACTATCTGTCAGCCCCACTATCTGTCAGCCCCACTTTCTGTCAGCCCCACTGTCTGTCAACCCCACTTTTGGCCCCACTGTCTGTCAGCCCCACTATCTGTCAGCCCCACTGCTGGTCCCACTATCTGTCAGCCCCACTTTCTGTCCTGTTTATTAGGATCCATAAGATATAGGTATAGGTGGATCCATTCAGCCCAAGTGGTTGTTCTTGGGGTTCGGGAATGTAAGTGCCATTCATTTGACCCTCCTGGTTCCTTGCCTGCCGCGGAGGAGCAGAATGCATTTCCCAATCTAATATAAATAGGATTAGCAGTAACGAGTACATGAAAGCGCTTAATTGCTGAGCTAACGAGTGTGTCAGCCCATTAATGAGTGGCCCGGCCCGCGCCCCAGGCGACCAATAAACATAACTGCTCATTTCATGCACATTTCAGCGCTGCCCTCTATAAAGTCTTTCCGGAAATGCTCATCATTCAGGAAGGTTCTGGGGATGATGATGAAGATGAAGAAATATGTGGAAAATGTTCCTCATTCAGAGCCAATTCCATCTCCATGAGAAGCTTGGGGCGCCTGTGCCGGGGTTGCACCCCAACTTATTCCTTATTGCATGGAGCTCAGGGAGACCCAGCCCCAGATATGGGGGGTTGCACCCCAACTTATTCCTTATTGCATGGAGCTCAGGGAGACCCAGCCCCAGATATGGGGGGTTGCACCCCAACTTATTCCTTATTGCATGGAGCTCAGGGAGACCCAGTCCCAGATATGGGGGGATACACCCCAACTTATTCCTTATTGCATGGAGCTCAGGGAGACCCAGCCCCAGATATGGGGGGTACCCCAACTTATTCCTTATTGCCTGGAGCTCAGTGAGACCCAGTCCCAGATATGGGGGGTACCCCAACTTATTCCTTATTGCATGGAGCTCAGGGAGACCCAGTCCCAGATATGGGGGGTTGCACCCCAACTTATTCCTTATTGCATGGAGCTCAGGGAGACCCAGTCCCAGATATGGGGGGTTGCACCCCAACTTATTCCTTATTGCATGGAGCTCAGGGAGACCCAGTCCCAGATATGGGGGGTTGCACCCCAACTTATTCCTTATTGCCTGGAGCTCAGGGAGACCCAGTCCCAGATATGGGGGGTTGCACCCCAACTTATTCCTTATTGCATGGAGCTCAGGGAGACCCAGTCCCAGATATGGGGGGATACACCCCAACTTATTCCTTATTGCATAGAGCTCAGGGAGACCCAGCCCCAGATATGGAGGGGTTGCACCCCAACTTATTCCTTATTGCATGGAGCTCAGGGAGACCCAGTCCCAGATATGGGGGGTTGCACCCCAACTTATTCCTTATTGCATGGAGCTCAGGGAGACCCAGTCCCAGATATGGGGGGTTGCACCCCAACTTATTCCTTATTGCCTGGAGCTCAGTGAGACCCAGTCCCAGATATGGGGGGGTACCCCAACTTATTCCTTATTGCATGGAGCTCAGGGAGACCCAGTCCCAGATATATGGGGGGTTGCACCCCAACTTATTCCTTATTGCATGGAGCTCAGGGAGACCCAGTCCCAGATATGGGGGGGTACTCCAACTTATTCCTTATTGCATGGAGCTCAGGGAGACCCAGTTCCAGATATGGGGGGTTGCACCCCAACTTATTCCTTATTGCATGGAGCTCAGGGAGACCCAGTTCCAGATATGGGGGAGTACCCCAACTTATTCCTTATTGCATGGAGCTCAGGGAGACCCAGTTCCAGATATGGGGGGGTACCCCGACTTATTCCTTATTGGATGGAGCTCAGGGAGACCCAGTTCCAGATATGGGGGGGTACCCCAACTTATTCCTTATTGTATGGAGCTCAGGGAGACCCAGTCCCAGATATGGGGGGACGTACCCCAACATTCCCATAGGGGCCCTCCTTCTGCAGGATTCACTGTTCTTGTTACCATTAATGTAGGGGCGGAGCCGCTTCCATCTTGTAATGTTGGAGACGTGAGGGTCATAACCCCTGTCACTTAAAGGGACAGTAACACCAATATGACGTACTGCAGCCTGCACTGGTACAACTGGGCCGGTTGCCTCGGCTACTATAAAGCCTTTTTCTATAGGGCTACTATACACAAACCTGCTGTGTAGCCACGGGGGCAGCCATTCAAGCTCAGGTTACAGATAGGCTCTGCAGAATACAATGGCGTTTTATATATTATCTGCTATGTAACCTGTGCGTTTTCTCCTTAAGAAACTCACATCTTGGTTTTACTTGGGCTTAGGGCCACTATGCCTTATGGGTAATGTAGGCTTACTAGCAAAACAGTTGTCAAGGAAGCTTGCAATCACCCCAAAACCAAATCTCCATTTGGCTGTGCACCCCAATACATAGGAATTGTTTCATTAGGGTGCAGACACCCCAAGGACTGATATATAGAGGGTATTTATGTATTATATAAGAGGTTTATCAGCACTTTGGTGAATCCCCCCATTGACCTGCAATTAAGCAGGGCCTAGTTAGTGTTCTATGTTCCCTTACTGGGGGGCGGGGCAAGCAGTTCTAGGGGGTTCCATTGGGCCTGGGACACCAGTGCCTATACTGTTAGTTCTGCTGGTAATCCATTAGTGGCAAAGTAGCTTTCCCTTCTAACCTTATTGCCCAAGGAGCTTACACTCATTATTAATGAGCAGTTGCCCTACAAGTAATGGACTTGGCCTTTAATAATGAATCTTATGCTAAAGACCCAGGTTTGAATCCTGATGTCCCAGCATGCGGACCCCTAAAGCCAATCTCAGCCCTAAAGCTTAACTCAGCCCTAAAGCTTAACTCAGCCCTAAAGCTTAACTCAGCCCTAAAGCTTAACTCAGCCCTAAAGCTTAACTCAGCCCTAAAGCTTAACTCAGCCCTAAAGCTTAACTCAGCCCTAAAGCTTAGCTCAGCCCTAAAGCTTAGCTCAGCCCTAAAGCCAAGCCCAGCTCTAAAGCCAAACTCAGCTCTAAAGCCAAACCCAGCTCTAAAGCCAAACTCAGCCCTAAAGCCAAACCCAGCCCTAAAGCCAAACCCAGCCCTTAAGCCAAACCCAGCCATAAAGCCAAACTCAGCCCTAAAGCCAAACTCAGCCCTAAAGCCAAACTCAGCCCTAAAGCCAAACCCAGCCCTTAAGCCAAACCCAGCCATAAAGCCAAACTCAGCCCTAAAGCCAAACTCAGCCCTAAAGCCAAACTCAGCCCTAAAGCCAAACTCAGCCCTAAAGCCAAACCCAGCCCTAAAGCCAAACCCAGCCCTAAAGCCAAACTCAGCCCTAAAGCCAAACTCAGCCCTAAAGCCAAACCCAGCCCTAAAGCCAAACTCAGCCCTAAAGCCAAACCCAGCCCTAAAGCCAAACTCAGCCCTAAAGCCAAACCCAGCCCTAAAGCCAAACCCAGCCCTAAAGCCAAACCCAGCCCTAAAGCCTAACCCAGCCCTAAAACCAAGCCCAGCTCTAAAGCCAAACTCAGCCCTAAAGCCAAACCCAGCCCTAAAGCCAAACTCAGCCCTAAAGCCAAACCCAGCCCTAAAGCCAAACCCAGCCCTAAAGCCTAACCCAGCCCTAAAACCAAGCCCAGCTCTAAAGCCAAACTCAGCCCTAAAGCCAAACCCAGCCCTAAAGCCAAACCCAGCCCTAAAGCCAAACTCAGCCCTAAAGCCAAACCCAGCCCTAAAGCCAAACCCAGCCCTAAAGCCTAACCCAGCCCTAAAACCAAGCCCAGCTCTAAAGCCAAACTCAACCCTAAAGCCAAACCCGGCCCTAAAGCCAAACCCGGCCCTAAAGCCAAACCCGGCCCTAAAGCCAAACTCAACCCTAAAGCCAAACTCAACCCTAAAGCCAAACCCAGCCCTAAAGCCAAACCCGGCCCTAAAGCCAAACTCAACCCTAAAGCCAAACTCAACCCTAAAGCCAAACTCAACCCTAAAGCCAAACTCAACCCTAAAGCCAAACTCAGCCCTAAAGCCAAACCCAGCCCTAAAGCCAAACCCGGCCCTAAAGCCAAACTCAGCCCTAAAGCCAAACCCAGCTGCTGCCCCTGTTTCCATTTTCCAAGGCAAAGGCTAGAGAGTCCCTGAGTTTGCTTCATGAAGGGCCCGGCCCTACTATACAGATGAAGAATATGAGGGACCCCAGACCTGCTCCTCCTTCTCCATCAGGGCTGATAATAGTGACATTCCCTAAAGATGCCCCAATTGGTGCAGTATAAATATATTTTCCTTATACTCTGGTCTCTGAGTTGTATAATCAGTGCAGCCCTGTCTCTTATTTCAGCCTTTAACCAATATACATGTCCCTATAGGCCCCCCACTGTTAGCCAAGGCTCCCCGAAGCTCTTTAGCAGCCCACAGGGGCCCCCCTATAATAACACAGTGCTCCCCAGTACTGAGCACACTCGTGGCTTTACAGCGGTGACATTTCATCAGATACACTTTATGACGGCATTAGTCACCGGGAAGCCATTGTGCCGGAGATGGGTCACTATGGAATTAGTGAAATGTCACATGGACCCAAATCCTGCCGGTGTCACGGTGTCTCAGCCCATCAGAACCAACAGGGAAGTGTAAAGTTTAATAGGGAGTGAATGGCTGAAACTGGAGTCACAGTGACTAACCCCCCGCGGCACCTTCTGCTCAAGGTGACTGAGAGCTTTTTGTGTGACAATAAAATGAAGGATTTTCCTCATAGAGGGTCATTCCTATCCCAAAAACACGCACTTCCTGCTCATCAGAAAGCCACGCCCACCAACTCTTACGCATAAAAGCACCGTGTTCCCAAGGAGCCCAAGCACAGCGAAGAGCCAGCGATCCAGAGATATACAGGAGAAGCACATCGACCAATCATCTCCATAGGCCCTCAGGATCCCAGAGAAGAGCCAAGGAGAGATAGGGTTCCAGCTGCAGAACTTCTCTTCCAATCACGCAGAGATCCTGGGACAGCAGTTTAGAGGTAAGTTGGGCTTATATATCTCTTATATATCCCCCCCTCCTGGGATCGTACCATTCACGGGACACACAGACAACCCAAGGGCCCACATACGTGTTAGGGCACATCAGCCAATGAATGGACAGAGGTCTGCCTTTTGCTCCCACACTACTTCCTGTTACAGCTGCATCAGTTCCTGTCAGCTGATCTCTGAGGGGGCACACAGCCCATCACAAAATGGCGGCTCAAGGGAAAGGATGTAAAAGGGCAATATTTACTGATATATATATTCCAGTTTGGTGAGATTCTTTACTAGGTCCCTTATAATATAAACTATCTGTTGGTTACGTATTCGTTCTGGGGGTGAAGTTGTCCTTTAATCAGCAATTAATTAGCCAATTATCTCTCATGTTGGAGGGCTGGATTAAATCAAACTGCTGATGTCATACAGTGAAGTCATTGGACCCTTCGAGCAGACTGAGCGCCATAACAATCCCTGGGAGGGCCACCTCTGTTGGACAACCCTGATCTAGGATGTTCCCATCTTTATATATTCATTTGGGCTAATTCATTGCTATATGTATATATTGTGCAAGGCGCAGGCATTTGGACCTTAGAAGCACAATATCTTCTAAAGAGATGAAAGCCCATTGTAATATTCTCTCCTTTACAGCCATGCTCGGCCTCTGGATCTCCCTCACCTTCTGTCTCCATGGGGTGCTCAGCCAGTTCCCAAGGGTTTGCACCACAGATGGAGCTTTGCAGACCAAGAACTGCTGCCCAAGATGGACAGATGGAACCCCGTGTGGCTTCCGCTCAGGCCGCGGTCGGTGCCGTAATGGGGTGGCATTTAGTTCATTAGCCGCTGGTCAGGTTCCCCTGTATAACGATGACCGGTGGGATTGGCCACGATATTACTATGACAGTACCTGCGAGTGCTACGGGAACTACGGCGGCTTCGATTGCGGTGACTGCAAACACGGTTACTTTGGAGAGAGATGTGAACGAAGAAAGACCTTGGTTCGGAGAGAGATCCGGGAACTTTCCTTGGTAGACAGGCGGAGGTTCTTCAGTTACTTGGCTCTTGCTAAGACCACCAAAAGCAAGGACTACGTGGTGCTCACCACCGGAGACAGGCACCACCGCGACACGTTTCGCTTTGTCGATGCTTCAATCTATGATGTGTTCGCTTGGATGCATTACTTCTCCATGAAGCCAATTATGGTCAACAGCACATTAGATGATTCCAAGAACTTTGCCCACCAAGGCCCAGTCTTCCCAGGGTGGCACCGAATGGCCCTCATGTTCTTAGAGAGAGAAATTCAGCGCATGACTGGCGACGAGGACTTTGCCTTTCCTTATTATGACTGGAGAGGGGAACAGAATTGCTCCATCTGTACCAATGATTTTATGGGGGATAATGATGTGCAAGGGAACCTGGACCCATACTCCCATTTCTCCAACTGGAGGGTGAGTAAAACCCGTTCCTTATCATTTTGCTTTGCCGTCTCTTCTATATTTGCCCATGTCTGGGCCTGTCTCTTTCTCTCACGGTAGATACCTGTACCTGTCAGAACTAGTCCGTGTGTGGGGCCAATATGAGATTTATATGTTGGGGCAAACAATTCATACATATGGCACAATTGTTCCAAATGCCAACGTGTAGTTTTATTGACTTTGGCTCTTGGCTACTGGGCATGCTCAGTTCAGGTTACTAAGCACACCCTCCAGCCTAGTAGCCAATGAAGAGATGGCATGTTTCCATAGAAACTGCTCTAGCTGTGCCCCTACATAGTAGGGAAATGAAGGGTTTACATGCCTTATAAGAAATGTTTCCGGCTTGAGCTTTCCTGGAATACGGAGGTGGGAAGGGCCCGGTTTGGTACCAAATACATGGGATTTAGCTCCCTCTCTATTTATTGTCTCCCCTCCCCCATCAGGGAATATGTAGCGGCTACGACTACCCCGATGCTTATTGCCCAGTCATCCAGGAACATCAGATGGAGACCATACTGAGGAAGCCTGGAACTGACCCGGTGGCTGCCAGGCTCCCATCCGTCCAAGATGTGGAGGATACGCTCCAATGGAGGGACCTGGACACCCCCCCATATAACGAGACGGCCACCAGAAGCTTCCGCAATGCATTAGAAGGTACAAAAAATATGTTATGTTCCTCACTTGGAAGGCAAACAGGGCAATTATATTTGTCTTTCCTGGTACACTATGGATTAAACCATTCTCAGGGCGGGGGGGGGGGGGGGGGGTGCAAGTGCTGTAGGGCTCAGCCATCCTGTTACACTATGGATTAAACCATTCTCAGGGCGGGGGGGGGGGGGGGGGGTGCAAGTGCTGTAGGGCTCAGCCATCCTGTTACACTATGGATTAAACCATTCTCAGGGCGGCAGGGGGGTGCAAGTGCTGTAGGGCTCAGCCATCCTGTTACACTATGGATTAAACCATTCTCAGGGCGGGGGGGGGGGGGGGGTGCAAGTGCTGTAGGGCTCAGCCATCCTGTTACACTATGGATTAAACCATTCTCAGGGCGGGGGGGGGGGGGTGCAAGTGCTGTAGGGCTCAGCCATCCTGTTACACTATGGATTAAACCATTCTCAGGGCGGGGGGGGGGGTGCAAGTGCTGTAGGGCTCAGCCATCCTGTTACACTATGGATTAAACCACTGTCAGGGCAGCGGGGGGTGCAAGTGCTGTAGGGCTCAGCCATCCTATTACACTATGGATTAAACCACTGTCAGGGCGGCGGGGGGTGCAAGTGCTGTAGGGCTCAGCCATCCTATTACACTATGGATTAAACCACTGTCAGGGCGGCAGAGGGTGCAAGTGCTGTAGGGCTCAGCCATCCTATTACACTATGGATTAAACCACTGTCAGGGCGGCAGAGGGTGCAAGTGCTGTAGGGCTCAGCCATCCTGTTACACTATGGATTAAACCACTGTCAGGGCGGCAGAGGGTGCAAGTGCTGTAGGGCTCAGCCATCCTGTTACACTATGGATTAAACCACTGTCAGGGCGGGGGGGGGGTTTGCTATGATTTAGGGCTCAGCCATCCTGTTACACTATGGATTAAACCACTGTCAGGGCGGGGGGGGGGGTGCTAGTGCTTTCATATACAGTAGGGTCATTCCCAAACTGTCAATTATATCCTTATAAATGGTGCTTAGTGATGTCATCAGTTATAATCAGAGCTTAATGATGTCATTTCTGTCCCATGACTCACTGAGACTTGTATATTATCATAAAGAAAGAACCCCCTGTTGTAAAATATGAGGATATTAGCAGTCTAAAAGCACTCGGCCTTCAGCCTCGGCCCTTTATATGCCCACGGAACCCCTGAGTGACTTATAATATCCTTATATTTTACAACAGGGGGTGCTTTATTCACTATATAATCTGTTTATAACATATCTCATTAACCTGTGCGCTGGTCTGGATTCAGGGTTCCTGAGGCCATCAGATGGGGTAACCCTAGAGAGGAACATGCACAACCTGGTCCATATGTACTTGGGCGGAACCATGTCCCGCGTGCCCATATCCAGTAACGACCCCATCTTTATTGTACATCACGGCTTCGTTGACAAGTAAGTTGGGAAAGAAATGGACAAAGAGTGGGCAGAGCCAATCACTGGGCAGTAGTTGGGCAACCATTGGGCTAATAGCCGACGTGGGAGAAGGGGGGCAGTTTTATACATCGGGAAACAATGTGCAGAGGGGCTGCGTCGCGCAGAACTTACCAACATGGAATCTGTGGGCCCCACAGACACAGGTTATGGGGCAGATTGGAGGGGTGTCTGCAAATGGCAGTTGCACTTATAGTCTGGTTATTCCAATTGGATGAAAGTGGCGCCCCCATGTCCCAGCGAGGGTTTGAGCCAGTTACGTTAGCCCTCGCTGGGGGCAAGTCGTACAGTAAGTTACACTGCCGGTTTCATTCCCAAGAGACGGGTTGATACCTCAAGGTCTGGCAGCCCCCCCCACCCTGGTACATACGGGGCCCCAGCTACAAATAATATGTGGGCTTGGCCTTAGCTAGGAGAGCACATATGTACATATCTACACACAGAACAGACTACATTCCCCATAATTCCCTTTTGTGAAGCCCCGCCCATAGCAACGCGGCTCAAGCCAAGCCAAGCCCGTTAGTAACAGCAGCGAGCGCGGCCGATGGAACTAAATGCGCAGAGGGTTGGGGAACATTGGGAATTAATGGCACTTACCCCTATTTACTTTGCAGAATATTTGATAAGTGGATCCAGAAATACAATATTTCCCCAAGTCTGTACCCCCCGAACGACGAGCCGGGGCAGGGCCCCAACGAGTGCTGCACCCCCTACTTCCCCTGTATCAGGAACAAGGATCTGCTGTGGAAATCCACCCAATTCGGGTACAGATATTCCTACTACAAGAACTTCTAGTCTGGGATGGAACCGCCGGTACCGAGGGCCCCAACGGCCCCGGCTCCTCCCCCTATGATCCCCCATCCCCCCATATAATACCCACCCCTCCATAATATCTGTATCTATAGAATAATATCTGTATCTATAGAATAATATCTGTATCTATAGAATAATATCTGTATCTATAGTATAATATCTGTATCTATAGAATAATATCTGTATCTATAGAATAATAAAGAGAATATCACTAATCCTTACACCTCATGTCCTTGTGCATCAATCAGAATGTAATAGAAATCATTATTGTGTCTGAGTTACCCCCTCTTCTCTGTACTTTCTCTATTTCATTACTGCCCCCCCCTTATATATTTATATATAGTGACCCCCCCCTTAACTGCCCCCCCCCCCCCCCCCCCAGTGTAACCAATCCCAAACTGGGCCAGCCTTTCCCCATAACTGAGCCCATTCCCTTTATCAGCTTAGTCGCTCTTCCCTGTACTTTCTCTATTTCATTACTGCCCCCCTTATATATTTATATATAGTGACCCCCCCCCCTTAACTGCCCCTTCCCCAGTGTAACCAATCCCAACTGGGCCAGCCTTTCCCCATAACTGAGCCCATTCCCTTTATCAGCTTAGTCGCTCTTCCCTGTACTTTCTCTATTTCATTACTGCCCCCCTTATATATAGTGACCCCCCCTTAACTGCCCCCCCCCCCAGTGTAACCAATCCCAACTGGGCCAGCCTTTCCCCATAACTGAGCCCATTCCCTTTATCAGCTTAGTCGCTCTTCCCTGTACTTTCTCTATTTCATTACTGCCCCCCCCCTTATATATTTATATATAGTGACCCCCCCTTAACTGAACCCCCCCCCCCCCCAGTGTAACCAATCCCAACTGGGCCAGCCTTTCCCCATAACTGAGCCCATTCCCTTTATCAGCTTAGTCGCTCTTCCCTGTACTTTCTCTATTTCATTACTGCCCCCCCTTATATATTTATATATAGTGACCCCCCCCCTTAACTGCCCCCCCCCCCCAGTGTAACCAATCCCAACTAGGCCAGCCTTTCCCCATAACTGAAACTGTTACCCCCACAATGGGAGCCCCCCAGCTGTAAGTGTCCCCCCCAGCCCATGGTACGTGTGTCATCAAAGGCTCAGTTGCTGCTCATTGTTACCCCCACAGAGGGAGCCCCCCAGCTGTAAGTGTAAGGGCCCCCCAGCCTATGGTATGTGTGTCATTAATGGGATCAGTCCCTGCTCATTGTTACCCCCACAGAGGGAGCCCCCCAGCTGTAAGTGTAAGGGCCCCCCAGCCTATGGTATGTGTATCATTAATGGGCTCAGTCCCTGCTCATTGTTACCCCCACAGAGGGAGCCCCCCAACTGTAAGTGTAAGGGCCCCCCAGCCTATGGTATGTGTATCATTAATGGGATCAGTCCCTGCTCATTGTTACCCCCACAGAGGGAGCCCCCCAGCTGTAAGTGTAAGGGCCCCCAAGCCTATGGTATGTGTATCATTAATGGGCTCAGTCCCTGCTCATTGTTACCCCCACAGAGGGAGCCCCCCAGCTGTAAGTGTAAGGGCCCCCCAGCCTATGGTATGTGTATCATTAATGGGCTCAGTCCCTGCTCATTGTTACCCCCACAGAGGGAGCCCCCCAGCTGTAAGTGTAAGGGCCCCCCAGCCTATGGTATGTGTATCATTAATGGGCTCAGTCGCTGCTCATTGTTACCCCCACAGAGGGAGCCCCCCAGCTGTAAGTGTAAGGGCCCCCCAGCCTATGGTATATGTATCATTAATGGGATCAGTCCCTGCTCATTGTTACCCCCACAGAGGGAGCCCCCCAGCTGTAAGTGTAAGGGCCCCCAAGCCTATGGTATGTGTATCATTAATGGGCTCAGTCCCTGCTCATTGTTACCCCCACAGAGGGAGCCCCCCAGCTGTAAGTGTAAGGGCCCCCAAGCCTATGGTATGTGTATCATTAATGGGCTCAGTCCCTGCTCATTGTTACCCCCACAGAGGGAGCCCCCCAGCAGTAAGTGTAAGGGCCCCCCAGCCTATGGTATGTGTATCATTAATGGGCTCAGGTCAGAGGCTGATTGTTTCTAATTGGTTTTTATTAAGAGCGCTAATGAGGACGTTTGCAGTTCACATAGTTATTGCCATGCATGACAGGAGCGCCCCCTGCTGTTCCCTTTGGGCAGTGGGCAAGTTCACATTCAGCTATAAGGGTGGGTATATGGGCCTGTCCCTTCTCCCTTATGGCTAGTAATATATAAAGAGAATAAAAGGAAATACACATATAACGCATATTTATCAGTGATAGGGTCCCAATAATAAAAGCAAATGGAAGTACAGATTTCCCAGCAGCACCTGAAGAATGGGTCCCCTGTAGCCAATCCCATCACACCATGAAGCCTATTGGTCACTAGCGGAAGAGCTTACTGCCCAACACTTCTCCAGCAGAACCAAATTTGCGGATTTCTCTGCGCAGATCTTGCAGCTTTCGGAGCTCCCGGCGCTGAGGGGCGGAGCTTGGCTTCCTGGTGTAGCGCACAGCCGAGAGCAGCTTGTCGGCCAGGTAGTGCAACCACAGGACGTTGGAGTGCGGCCCATAGGCTGACCAGGCATTCCTGCAGGGAACAGTGAGCAGCCAATCAGAAGGCGTCTATGCCAAATACAATCAGGGAAACGCCCCCCCTTATATGCACAGCACAGGTGGGATACAGTGACCAGCACGCCTTCTTGCCCTTCATCCCCAACCGCTCCCCAACTCCTCCCCTTCATCCCCAGCTCCTCCCCCTCTCCTCCCCTTCATCCCCAGCTCCTCCCCTCTCCTCCCCTTCATCCCCAGCTCCTCCCCCTCATCCCCAGCTCCTCCCCTTCATCCCCAGCTCCTCCCCCTCTCCTCCCCTTCATCCCCAGCTCCTCCCCAGCTCCTCCCCTTCATCCCCAGCTCCTCCCCCTCTCCTCCCCTTCATCCCCAGCTCCTCCCCTTCATCCCCAGCTCCTCCCCCTCTCCTCCCCTTCATCCCCAGCTCCTCCCCTTCATCCCCAGCTCCTCCCCTCTCCCCCAGCTCCTCCCCTTCCTCCCCAGCTCCTCCCCCTCTCCTCCCCTTCCTCCCCAGCTCCTCCCCCTCTCCTCCCCTTCCTCCCCAGCTCCTCCCCAGCTCCTCCCCCTCTCCTCCCCAGCTCCTCCCCCTCTCCTCCCCAGCTCCTCCCCTTCCTCCCCAGCTCCTCCCCCTCTCCTCCCCTTCCTCCCCAGCTCCTCCCCCTCTCCTCCCCTTCATCCCCAGCTCCTCCCCCTCTCCTCCCCTTCATCCCCAGCTCCTCCCCCTCTCCTCCCCTTCATCCCCAGCTCCTCCCCCTCTCCTCCCCTTCATCCCCAGCTCCTCCCCCTCTCCTCCCCTTCATCCCCAGCTCCTCCCCCTCTCCTCCCCTTCATCCCCAGCTCCTCCCCTCTCCTCCCCTTCATCCCCAGCTCCTCCCCTCTCCTCCCCTTCATCCCAGCTCCTCCCCCTCTCCTCCCCTTCATCCCCAGCTCCTCCCCCTCTCCTCCCCTTCATCCCCAGCTCCTCCCCCTCTCCTCCCCTTCATCCCCAACTCCTCCCCCTCTCCTCCCCTTCATCCCCAACTCCTCCCCCTCTCCTCCCCTTCATCCCCAACTCCTCCCCTCTCCTCCCCTTCATCCCCAACTCCTCCCCTCTCCTCCCCAACTCCTCCCCCTCTCCTCCCTTCATCCCCAACTCCTCCCCCTCCTCCCCTTCATCCCCAACTCCTCCCCCTCTCCTCCCCTTCATCCCCAACTCCTCCCCCTCTCCTCCCCTTCATCCCCAACTCCTCCCCCTCTCCTCCCTTCATCCCCAACTCCTCCCCCTCTCCTCCCCTTCATCCCCAACTCCTCCCCCTCTCCTCCCCTTCATCCCCAACTCCTCCCCCTCTCCTCCCCAACCCCTCCCTCTCTCCTCCCCTTCATCCCTAACCCCTCCCTCTCTCCTCCCCTTCATCCCTAACCCCTCCCTCTCTCCTCCCCTTCATCCCTAACCCCTCCCTCTCTCCTCCCCTTCATCCCTAACCCCTCCCTCTCTCCTCCCCTTCATCCCTAACCCCTCCCTCTCTCCTCCCCTTCATCCCTAACCCCTCCCTCTCTCCTCCCCTTCATCCCTAACCCCTCCCTCTCTCCTCCCCTTCATGGCTACATCCTGGTGCTATATGAACAATACTAGACAATACAAAGGCAGAGCCCCGAGCCCCCCCCCCCCCCCCACCACAATAAGGCTACGACTTACTTGTTTTCTTCTCTCATTGCCCGATAGATGTCAAACTGCAAATCCCCCTCACCGAGAAAGAGCTCCTCATCCGCAGAGAGGTCACAGAACACTGTGAGTCCATCTGTGAGAGACCAATAGGCACAGTGCTGGGGCAGTTTGGATAGACATATGCCCCCCCATTGTAAGGGCCGTACCCCCATGGCCACATACCTTTATCAAGGCGAGACAGTGTGTAGTCGATAATCTTGACTTGAACCCCGGACGTGGGGATGGTGATAGGATCTCCGTGCAGAGAGGCAGTTATAGTCGGGGAGGAACACGTCTCTATTAACAAATTGCCCCAGTGCAGATCTCTAAGGGAAGGGGCAAATCAGACTTACAGCCTCTGAAGGGTCTGGCACTAAGGAAGGGGGGGGGGGGGGGCAGTAAGTAATCTCACTCACCGATGCTCAAATCTCAGCTCCTCTTCTGCAACAGCCAATGCCACAGTCACCTGATGTAATACACTGCGCGCCACCGCCACCGAGGGGAGCTGTGGGGTACAGACACCATAGTGTGGGGCAGTGTTGGCTATCTATATTCTCTGTCTGTACAGCCAATAGGGACCTCCCTCCCACCCATGGAACATACCATCATGTATATCCCCTGTCTGTACAGCCAATAGGGACCTCCCTCCCACCCATGGAACATACCATCATGTATATCCTCTGTCTGTACAGCCAATAGGGACCTCCCTCCCACGGAACATACCATCATGTATACCCTCGGTCTGTACAGCCAATAGGGACCCCCCTTCCCACCCATGGAACATCCCATCATGTATATCCTCTGTCTGTACAGGCAATAGGGACCCCCTCCCACCCATGGAACATACCATCATGTATATCCCCTGTCTGTACAGCCAATAGGGACCTCCCTCCCACCCATGGAACATACCATCATGTATATCCTCTGTCTGTACAGGCAATAGGGACCCCCTCCCACCCATGGAACATCCCATCATGTATATCCTCTGTCTGTACAGGCAATAGGGACCCCCTCCCACCCATGGAACATACCATCATGTATATCCTGTCTGTACAGCCAATAGGGACTGCCTCCCACCCATGGAACATACCATCATGTATATTCTGTCTGTACAGGCAATAGGGACTCCCACCCATGGAACATACAGAAGTATGGGGATCCCCTGTACTAAGCACAAAGTTACCCCTGTAGCGAGGGGCATTTACCTGGCAGTTTTCAAGATCAGTTCCTCCAAATTCAAATTCCAGAATCATAAAAAGCTGCTCGTGGCTGAACATGTCTGAAATGCACAGAAAGGACAAAATGGGAGACAGAAGGGACAGCAGCAGGCATGGGGGGAAATAAGCAAAGTAGGGGGCAAGTAAACCAAGAGTACGTATGTAGCAGGGGCAGCAGAAGGCAGGGGAGGGCATGTAACAGGGGCAGCAGAAGGCAGGGGAGGGTATGTAACAGGGGCAGCAGAAGGCAGGGGAGGGTATGTAACAGGGGCAGCAGAAGGCAGGGGAGGGTATGTAACAGGGGCAGCAGAAGGCAGGGGAGGGTATGTAACAGGGGCAGCAGAAGGCAGGGGAGGGTATGTAACAGGGGCAGCAGAAGGCAGGAGAGGGTATGTCGCAGGGGCAGAAGGCAGGGGGAGTGTATGTCGCAGGGGCAGAAGGCAGGGGGAGTGTATGTAACAGGGGCAGAAGGCAGGAGAGGGTATGTAGCAGGGGCAGAAGGCAGGGTATGTAACAGAGGCAGCAGAAGGCAGGGGAGGGTATGTAACAGGGGCAGCAGAAGGCAGGGGAGGGTATGTAACAGGGGCAGCAGAAGGCAGGGGAGGGTATGTAACAGGGGCAGCAGAAGGCAGGGGAGGGTATGTAACAGGGGCAGCAGAAGGCAGGGGAGGGTATGTAACAGGGGCAGCAGAAGGCAGGGGAGGGTATGTAACAGGGGCAGAAGGCAGGGAAGGGTATGTAACAGGGGCAGCAGAAGGCAGGGGAGGGTATGTAACAGGGGCAGAAGGCAGGGGAAGGTATGTAACAGGGGCAGCAGAAGGCAGGGGAGGGTATGTAACAGGGGCAGAAGGCAGGGGAGGGTATGTAACATGGGCAGAAGGCAGGGGAGGGTATGTAACAGGGGCAGCAGAAGGCAGGGGAGGGTATGTAACAGGGGCAGAAGGCAGGGGAGGGTATGTAACAGGGGCAGCAGAAGGCAGGGGAGGGTATGTAACAGGGGCAGCAGAAGGCAGGGGAGGGTATGTAACAGGGGCAGCAGAAGGCAGGGGAAGGTATGTAACAGGGGCAGCAGAAGGCAGGGGAGGGTATGTAACAGGGACAGCAGAAGGCAGGGGAAGGTATGTAACAGGGGCAGCAGAAGGCAGGGGAAGGTATGTAACAGGGGCAGCAGAAGGCAGGGGAGGGTATGTAACAGGGGCAGAAGGCAGGGGAAGGTATGTAACAGGGGCAGCAGAAGGCAGGGGAGGGTATGTAACAGGGGCAGCAGAAGGCAGGGGAGGGTATGTAACAGGGGCAGCAGAAGGCAGGGGAGGGTATGTAACAGGGGCAGCAGAAGGCAGGGGAGGGTATGTAACAGGGACAGCAGAAGGCAGGGGAGGGTATGTAACATGGGCAGCAGAAGGCAGGGGAGGGTATGTAACATGGGCAGCAGAAGGCAGGGGAGGGTATGTAACAGGGGCAGCAGAAGGCAGGGGAGGGTATGTAACAGGGGCAGCAGAAGGCAGGGGAGGGTATGTAACAGGGGCAGCAGAAGGCAGGGGAGGGTATGTAACAGGGGCAGCAGAAGGCAGGGGAGGGTATGTAACAGGGGCAGCAGAAGGCAGGGGAGGGTATGTAACAGGGGCAGCAGAAGGCAGGGGAGGGTATGTAACAGGGGCAGCAGAAGGCAGGGGAGGGTATGTAACAGGGGCAGCAGAAAGCAGGGGAGGGTATGTAACAGGGGCAGCAGAAGGCAGGGGAGGGTATGTAACAGGGGCAGCAGAAGGCAGGGGAGGGTATGTAACAGGGGCAGAAGGCAGAGAAGGGTATGTAACAGGGGCAGCAGAAGGCAGGGGAGGGTATGTAACAGGGGCAGAAGGCAGGGAAGGGTATGTAACAGGGGCAGAAGGCAGGGGAGGGTAGGTAGCTTTGCTTACCAGGCCTCTCATTCTCTGTCCCCTTCTCTTCTGCGAACTGGTCCCAAGCACGGAGCAGCTCTGGGGGGTAGCACCCCTTCACACAATGGGCCCTACCAACAGAAACTGCACTCAGTTAGGTGGGGGAGCAGCACAGGTGGGAAACAGGGGGCCAGAAAGTGAGGAAGGAGGCGGGGCTGGAGCTCGGCACAACGGAGGGGGGAATAGAGACAGGATTAGAGGGAGAAGTGGGTGGGGCAATGCGGATGGGAGAGAAGAGGGACGGGGTACCTGGCAGGGAGGGGCTGTGGCTGGCAGGGCAAAGAGAGAAAAAGAAGGTGGGGCAGATAAAAAGAAGGCGGGGCTGAGAGGAGACAGGGGAAGAGAGAAACAGACAAGGAAACAAATAAAGGGTTAATAAAGGACACCATGGCACAAGGAGGGGCAGTTGGGCCGGGGGGGGGGGGGGGCAGGACTCACGAGTGCAGGCTGATAAAGCCATTGGTTCTATTCTCTTTCCCTTCATTCAGCAAACTCAGCTCTCTGGGTGGGAAGAGAAATATAACAGGTTTATATCACTGTCCTTACCCCCCAATAATCCAGGAACCCCAGAAACCTAGAACCCAAGGTGGCCAGTCTCATACCTGGGCCAAGCTGGCTAGCCATGGTAGTACCCACTGGCCAGTCAGATCTCATACCTGGGCAAAGCTGGCTAGCCATGGTAGTACCCACTGGCCAGTCAGATCTCATACCTGGGCCAAGCTGGCTAGCCATGGTAGTACCCACTGGCCAGTCAGATCTCATACCTGGGCAAAGCTGGCTAGCCATGGTAGTACCCACTGGCCAGTCAGATCTCATACCTGGGCCAAGGTGGCTAGCCATGGTAGTACCCACTGGCCAGTCAGATCTCATACCTGGGCCAAGCTGGCTAGCCACGATAGTACCCACTGGCCAGTCAGATCTCATACCTGGGCCAAGCTGGCTAGCCACGGTAGTACCCACTGGCCAGTCAGATCTCATACCTGGGCCAAGGTGGCTAGCCACGATAGTACCCACTGGCCAGTCAGATCTCATACCTGGGCCAAGCTGGCTAGCCACGGTAGTACCCACTGGCCAGTCAGATCTCATACCTGGGCCAAGGTGGCTAGCCACGGTAGTACCCACTGGGCGGTCAGATCTCATACCTGGGCCAAGGTGGCTAGCCATGGTAGTACCCACTGGCCAGTCAGATCTCATCCCTGGGCCAAGGTGGCTAGACATGGTAGTACCCACTGGCCAGTCAGATCTCATCCCTGGGCCAAGGTGGCTAGCCATGGTAGCCAGGGTACATTATCCCTTATAATACATGAGTGATACTCAGAGTTCCCTGTATAACTCAGCCTGCAGCCTTGTGCCTTTATATGGGGGGCACAGAACCCCTCAGTGACTGCTAATATCCTTATCATTTACAGTAGGGGGTACATTATCCCTTATAATACATGAGTGATACTCAGAGTTCCCTGTATAACTCAGCCTGCAGCCTTGTGCCTTTATATGGGGGGCACAGAACCCCTCAGTGACTGCTAATATCCTTATCATTTACAGTAGGGGGTACATTATCCCTTATAATACATGAGTGATACTCAGAGTTCCCTGTATAACTCAGCCTGCAGCCTTGTGCCTTTATATGGGGGGCACAGAACCCCTCAGTGACTGCTAATATCCTTATCATTTACAGTAGGGGGTACATTATCCCTTATAATACATGAGTGATACTCAGAGTTCCCTGTATAACTCAGCCTGCAGCCTTGTGCCTTTATATGGGGGGCACAGAACCCCTCAGTGACTGCTAATATCCTTACCATTTACAGTAGGGGGTACAGTATCCCTTATAATAGGAGTGAGTACACAGAACTGCACAGACAATGGCACATTACTCACTTAGAGATGATAATTTCTGGAAGAATTTCAGAGAAACATTTCTGCTCCTCCCCATTAACCCTGTGCGTGCCCTCGATGGGGATGACCTGGCAAATAGAATAGAGAACATGGAGTTGGGAATAAAGAAAGGCACCACTGGCTGAACAAACACGCAGAATCCCCACCAGTTATACTGGGAATTGTTATTGAGAGAAGTTGGCTACCTTGAGGGCTACCTGCAGCTCCCCCCTGAATGTCCTGAACACTTCTCCATATGCCCCTTCCCCAATCTTCTGGCTACAGGCAAGCTGGGCTTGGGTTAGGCAACTGCTGAACGGGATTGGCCCATCTTGCTGGCACTCCAAATACACCTTCTCTGCGTCGCTAAGGTCATCGGCGCCGGCAGAAGCGCACCGCGAGGAGAGCAAAAGCTGGGGAGAAGGGACAGTATCACATCCGCAGCTATGGGTTTACTCAGTATGGTGTCTAGGGGAACGGGAACATGGATACGGGGGGGGAGAAGGGACAGTATCACATCCGCAGCTATGGGTTTACTCAGTATGGTGTCTAGGGGAACGGGAACATGGATACGGGGGGGGGGAGAAGGGACAGTATCACATCCGCAGCTATGGGTTTAATCAGTATGGTGTCTAGGGGAACGGGAACATGGATACGGGGGGGGGAGAAGGGACAGTATCACATCCGCAGCTATGGGTTTACTCAGTATGGTGTCTAGGGGAACGGGAACATGGATACGGGGGGGGAGAAGGGACAGTATCACATCCGCAGCTATGGGTTTACTCAGTATGGTGTCTAGGGGAACGGGAACATGGATACGGGGGGGGAGAAGGGACAGTATCACATCCGCAGCTATGGGTTTAATCAGTATGGTGTCTAGGGGAACGGGAACATAGATACGGGGGGGGCGGGGGGGGAGATGGGACAGTAACACATTCGCAGCTATGGGTTTACTCAGTATGGTGTCTAGGGGAACGGGAACATGGATACGGGGGGGGGAGAAGGGACAGTATCACATCTGCAGCTATGGGTTTACTCAGTATGGTGTCTAGGGGAACGGGAACATGGATACGGGGGGGGAGAAGGGACAGTATCACATCCGCAGCTATGGGTTTACTCAGTATGGTGTCTAGGGGAACGGGAACATGGATACGGGGGGGGGAGAAGGGACAGTATCACATCTGCAGCTATGGGTTTACTCAGTATGGTGTCTAGGGGAACGGGAACATGGATACGGGGGGGGGAGATGGGACAGTATCACATCCGCAGCTATGGGTTTACTCAGTATGGTGTCTAGGGGAACGGGAACATGGATACGGGGGGGGCGGGGGGGGAGATGGGACAGTAACACATTCGCAGCTATGGGTTTACTCAGTATGGTGTCTAGGGGAACGGGAACATGGATACGGGGGGGGGGGGGGGGGAGAAGGGACAGTATCACATCCGCAGCTATGGGTTTACTCAGTATGGTGTCTAGGGGAGCGGGAACATGGATACGGGGGGGGGGGGGGGGAGATGGGACAGTATCACATCCGCAGCTATGGGTTTACTCAGTATGGTGTCTAGGGGAGCGGGAACATGGATACGGGGGGGGAGATGGGACAGTATCACATCCGCAGCTATGGGTTTACTCAGTATGGTGTCTAGGGGAACGGGAACATGGATACGGGGGGGCGGGGGGGGAGATGGGACAGTAACACATTCGCAGCTATG
Source organism: Xenopus tropicalis (assembly GCF_000004195.4). Taxonomy (NCBI): domain Eukaryota; kingdom Metazoa; phylum Chordata; class Amphibia; order Anura; family Pipidae; genus Xenopus; species Xenopus tropicalis. The sequence continues at coordinate 353,808 of NC_030682.2, forward strand.
GGTTTACTCAGTATGGTGTCTAGGGGAACGGGAACATGGATACGGGGGGGGGGGGGGAGAAGGGACAGTATCACATCCGCAGCTATGGGTTTACTCAGTATGGTGTCTAGGGGAGCGGGAACATGGATACGGGGGGGGGGGGGAGATGGGACAGTATCACATCCGCAGCTATGGGTTTACTCAGTATGGTGTCTAGGGGAACGGGAACATGGATACGGGGGGGCGGGGGGGGAGATGGGACAGTAACACATTCGCAGCTATGGGTTTACTCAGTATGGTGTCTAGGGGAACGGGAACATGGATACGGGGGGGGGGGGAGAAGGGACAGTATCACATCCGCAGCTATGGGTTTACTCAGTATGGTGTCTAGGGGAGCGGGAACATGGATACGGGGGGGGGGGGGGGGAGATGGGACAGTATCACATCCGCAGCTATGGGTTTACTCAGTATGGTGTCTAGGGGAACGGGAACATGGATACGGGGGGGGGGGGGGGAGAAGGGACAGTATCACATCCGCAGCTATGGGTTTACTCAGTATGGTGTCTAGGGGAGCGGGAACATGGATACGGGGGGGGGGGGGGGGAGATGGGACAGTATCACATCCGCAGCTATGGGTTTACTCAGTATGGTGTCTAGGGGAACGGGAACATGGATACGGGGGGGGGGGAGAAGGGACAGTATCACATCTGCAGCTATGGGTTTACTCAGTATGGTGTCTAGGGGAACGGGAACATGGATACGGGGGGGGGAGATGGGACAGTATCACATCCGCAGCTATGGGTTTACTCAGTATGGTGTCTAGGGGAACGGGAACATGGATACGGGGGGGGGGGGAGAAGGGACAGTATCACATCCGCAGCTATGGGTTTACTCAGTATGGTGTCTAGGGGAATGGGAACATGGATACGGGGGGGGCGGGGGGGGAGATGGGACAGTAACACATTCGCAGCTATGGGTTTACTCAGTATGGTGTCTAGGGGAACGGGAACATGGATACGGGGGGGGGGGGGGAGAAGGGACAGTATCACATCCGTAGCTATGGGTTTACTCAGTATGGTGTCTAGGGGAACGGGAACATGGATAGGGGGGGGGGGGGGGGAGGAGAAGGGACAGTATCACATCCGTAGCTATGGGTTTACTCAGTATGGTGTCTAGGGGAACGGGAACATGGATAGGGGGGGGGGGGGGAGGAGAAGGGACAGTATCACATCCGTAGCTATGGGTTTACTCAGTATGGTGTCTAGGGGAACGGGAACATGGATACGGGGAGATGGGACAGTAACACAACCGCAGCTATGGCTTTACTCAGTATGGTGTCTAGGAGAACGGGAACATGGATACGGGGGGGGGGGGGGGGGGGAGATGGGACAGTAACACATCCGCAGCTATGGCTTTACTCAGTATGGCGTCTAGGGGAACGGGAACATGGATACGGGGGGGGGGGGGGGAGATGGGACAGTAACACATCCGCAGCTATGGGTTTACTCAGTATGGTGTCTAGGGGAACGGGAACATGGATACGGGGGGAGGGGGGGGGGGGAAGAAGGAACAGTAACACAACCGCAGCTATGGGTTTACTCAGTATGGTGTCTAGGGGAACGGGAACATGGATATGGGGGGGGGGGGAGGAGATCGGACAGTATCACAACTGCAGCTATGGGTTTACTCAGTATGGTGTCTAGGGGAACGGGAACATGGATACGGGGGGGGGGGGGGGAGAACGAACAGTAACAAAACCGCAGCTATGGGTTTACTCAGTATGGTGTCTAGGGGAATGGGAACATAAATATGGAGAATGTGTTTAAGGGGAACGGGGGCAAGGGGGGACCAGGGACACTACCATATGGAAAATGGGGGAACCAGGAGAATGGCGGATACGGGGAATGGGGGAACCAAGAGAATGGTAACCTGGAGGATGTGGATCAGACTGGGAGGAACCAAGAGGATGTGGATAGGGCAAATGGGGGAATGTGTTTAATGGGACTGAGGGGAACAAGTAGAGTTACCATAAGGAAAATGGGGGAACCCGGAGAATTACCATAAGGAAAAAGGAGAATGTGGATCAGGAGAATGGGAGGAACCAGAGGAATGTGGATCAGGAGAATGGGAGGAACCAGAGGAATGTGGATCAGGAGAATGGGAGGAACCAGAGGAATGTGGATCAGGAGAATGGGAGGAACCAAGAGAATGTGGATTGGGCGGATAGGGAACCAGGATAATGCAGATAAGGAGGAAAATCTGAATCGGGAACAGGGAGATATGGTGGAATGAGGATCAGGGCAATTGGGGAAATCAAGGGTATGAGGCATATTGGATCGGGGGAATGATAGACAAAACATTCAGCTTAATTATAAAGCAGAAATGGTGTTCATGGTACCAGAGATGAGGTCTGTAACGTCAGAGAGGCATTGAGACTCTGCGGTGAGTACAGAGCAAAGTGAAGGCTTCTCTCTGGGGGGTGGATCAGTGGCTCAGTGGCTTGTACTGTGGGAACAGAGCAGGGCTAAAGGTTACACACAGATACACTGGCCCATTGGGCACCAGAACTGGAAAAGAGGCAGAACCTTTCTTCTTGCGGTGCAGGGAGAGCGCCGCTCGCAGGCGAAGCCAATGCCGTCGTTCCCTCTGGGGGTCCCTTGGGCCCGACGTTCCTGGGGACAGACTCATATTCATTACAGCCGAGGAGTTCATGAAGGAGGAGTTCCAGAGAGAAGAAGAAAGGAGGAGAGAAGAAGGGGACTGTGCCGCAGCCAGCGAGGGATCCAGCTAATGAGAGAAACCAGTACAACATGTTATTTGGGTAACTATAGCAGGGTGACAGTTACCCCAATATTTCCACCTACCCCCCTTTATCTGCCCATAGCGTTCTCCCACCAGGCCATGATCCCGCCCATACAGATAACTCTAATTACCTCCTTAAACGCGCGTAGGGACAAGTCGCTGCTGTCTCGGAAGGAGAGCTGCTGCTGTGCCCTTGTTTTCTTGAGGCGATTTCCCCACCTTTTGGCACTGAAGCCGCTGATGCAGACTTTCCTCCCAGTACCTACAGTCTCCTGAGCACGGGTTCTGCAGCTCTGCACTTTTATTTCAATGTGACTATCTGCCAGATTTGGGGTTTTGGTTATGGACTCTAATAAAGGGGAAGCGCACAACCTCTTGTGTAACTTCCTGCCACTTGGATCTGTGGGTAGGTGTCCCTCACTGTGGGGATCCAAGGCCACAGTGCTCCTCTGCAGAAAGTACTTTGGCACGGAACTTGGGTCAAGGCGCACCACCGGCTGCAAGGGGCCAACAGAAGAACCTGTAGGAGGATGGGCCCAGCCCTTGGTAGTTGTATGGTTAGAGTTGTGGCACTGCAGCCTGGCTGGATGGTTATTGGCCCGATGCTGTGATATCTCGGCACCGCCTTTAGGGCAGCAAGTATCTGCCTCATCATCTGCAAGTAGAATTGAGGTCTCTGGGTGCCTGTTCTGCTGGCACTGCCCGCCCCAGGTTAGCTCCGCATCTGTGGGAAGGTTCTCCTTGGTCTCGCTTCCATTTTGGAGGAAACATTTTGTCATGGAGTTGGGGTCCAGACGCAAGACTGGCTGCATTTCTCTGATGGATAAGTCTCGCCATGAGCAGGTACTGGGCTCCTGGCTCCTTGCACGGTTATGGGTTTGGCCTTGAGACCTCTCCCCAGCCTCTGCTGGTGGTGCCATTGCATGGTTATGGCTTTGGCCATGGGACTTCTCCCCAGCCTCTGCTGGTGGTACCATTGCATGGTTATGGCTTTGGCCTTGGGACCTCTCCCCAGCCTCTCCTGGTGGTGCCATTGCATGGTTATGGGTTTGGCCTTGAGACCTCTCCTCAGCCTCTCCTGGTGGTGCCATTGCATGGTTATGGGTTTGGCCTTGGGACCTCTCCCCAGCCTCTCCTGGTGGCACCATTGCATGGTTATGGCTTTGGCCTTGAGACCTCTCCCCAGCCTCTCCTGGTGGTACCATTGAATGGTTAAACACCTGGCACATTGGTACCACAATATGGTGTTCTGCCCGGTTACCTGCCAGTGCAGAAATGGAAGATCCGTTTCTGCTTTGGAAATATTGTGTCACCAAGTCAGAATTTAATCTCACAAACGGCTGCATTCTTTTGATGGACCTTGCACCCAAAGGGACACCCATGAAGGACAGCACAGGAGCCGGGTCCACCAATGGCTGCTCATGTACAGTCTCCTCCTGCAGGAAGTGGTCACTAGCCCCACAATCCCCATGCCCCCCTGCCTCGCTGTTAAAATCATCCTCTGAGAAGAGTTCTGAACTCAAGCATAAAACATGACTACTACGTGGCCCCGGGGGGAGGCCCTTATGGTGGTCCTCATCCAGGCAGATAACAGACTGGGACACAGAAGAAGAAATTGTGACGGGTGCAAAAGAGGAAAGAAGGAGGCAAGATCCATTCCCAGAAGGCCTTGCTCCTGTGTGGTTCCATGGGAGACCTCTCTGGTCTGACTGGGAGCTTATACTTATAAAGTCTGGAACGTTTCTGGTATCAGTCCCACTGTCTTTAGCACATTGGCCACGTGTCAGATGTTGTGCATGTGTGGCCCTCCTGCTGCTTCTTATTGGTTCAAAATCTTCTTGCCTGGTGTTGAACGTTTCCAGCTGATCCTTAACTGCAGGGCAGCTCCTCACTACGCTCTCCTCCAAAGTCTCACACAGGGGCTTCTGCCTCCCTACCCCCGCCCTGAGTAGCACAGACGGGGTGCTAGAGAGCAGGGGGGATTTCTGGAGAGGGCTGTGGCTTATCTCTGTGGGGGAGCGCAGAATACTACCAATGTCTGGGCACAGCTTCCTCTTCTTTCTCAGGAAGGGGCGGGACAGATCAAAGTCACAGGTGGAGTCAGAAGAGATGATAGTGTGCTCCGCCTGCAGAGGAAATACACAAACACCTTAGAGCAGGGGTCCCCAACACTTTTACCCGTCAGCGACATTAAAATATAAAAAAAAAAAAAAGTTGGGGTGCAACACAAGCATGAAAATAGTTCCTGGGGCTGACCAAAAAAGGCTGTAATTGGTTATTGTGTGGCCCCTATGTGGATTGGCAGACTGTTGGGTAGAACCCATGGTCTTTTTGCCTCCAAGTTAGAAATTCAAGAATGAAGACCTGTTCCGAGGCCACTGGGAGCAACATCAAAGGGGGTGGTGAGCATCATGTTGCCCCTGAGCCTCTGGTTGGGCATCCCTGCCTTAGAGACAGCAATTCCAATAGCAAGCTCACATGGTGCAAGGACTAAGGTCCTGTTATTAGATGGCTCCACTAGTCCTTATAGTCAAGCAATGACTAGCCGCTGACTAGCTGCCTAAAGCCGCACATACATACAAATACCCTGGGATGTTCCCCAATCAGCATTATCTGCTTAACACAACCAGCATGGGGGAAAGGGGTTGCTGTATGGTATTGAGTGGCGCTATGAGGAGTTATTAACCCTTCCAGGGAGAGGTGCCAAACTGCATGGCAGACAATAGACCTCGCACCCCTAGTCATTTTCACATATATGGCTTCTTTACGCCTCTTTTGAACCAGTCCTCCTCCCTCTCCAGAATGTGGCCTTGGCAGCCCTAACCCGAGGAGCTTGCGCTTCTGTGCTGTAACTGGTTAATCCCACATACAAGTCGGAGCACTCTTCACTGCACGACTATATAAATTGGCTCATTTTTTGTAAAATCAGTCAAATTGGTGGAATTAAAACATTTTGATAAGATTTGTGGGTTGGGCCGGCACAGACGCTTGTCTAAATACAACTATGAGTTTTGTTCAGGTCTCCTCTTACTATTAGGTTCCGCTGTGGTAATGTCATTATTTTACCAGTTAACCAGTTCCCACTGCCTCTCACTGTATTTCATGCATTTGGGGTGCCACTACTTCTGCCTCTCACTGCATTTCATGCATTTGGGGTGCCACTACCCTCTGCTTCTCACTGTATCTAATGCATTTGGGGTGCCACTACCCTCTGCCTCTAACTGTATATCATGCATTTGGGGTGCCACTACTTCTGCCTCTAACTGTATATCATGCATTTGGGGTGCCACTTCTTCTGCCTCTCACTGTATTTAGGATCCTAAATCATTCTGAAGTAACTGTACCAGTGCATTGTGAGTTAGATAACTCAAATAGGGAGTGGGGCTAAAACACACTGATGACACCTTAGAAAAGTCTGTAAGTGAGGCAGTGGGTGGAGCAGTTTACAGGAACAGCACAAATGCTGGAGCTGAGCTCTTGATTCTGGGTTATAGGAATAAAGCAAATTAATATTCTTCTACAGTTTTACCTTATTCTTGGCTTGGGTTCTCCTCCCACGCTTAACTGAATTACACCGAGTTGGTGCTTTACGACGAACAGTCACAAACTTTCTAAAAGGCGTTGAGATAGTGAGTGAGGAAGCCGGTTTCCTAGGATACGAGAGAGGAGGAGGCAGTTACTAGCAGTAACATACAGTATGTATACATAACCATCCAAGGGTTGGCTGGCCCAGTTGGGATTGGTTACACTGGGGAAGGGAAGGGAAGGGGCAGTTAAGGGGGGGTCACTATATATAAATATATAAGGGGGGGCAGTAATGAAATAGAGAAAGTACAGGGAAGAGCGACTAAGCTGATAAAGGGAATGGGCTCAGTTATGGGGAAAGGCTGGCCCAGTTGGGATTGGTTACACTGGGGGGGGCAGTTAAGGGGGGGTCACTATATATAAATATATAAGGGGGGGCAGTAATGAAATAGAGAAAGTACAGGGAAGAGCGACTAAGCTGATAAAGGGAATGGGCTCAGTTATGGGGAAAGGCTGGCCCAGTTGGGATTGGTTACACTGGGGAAGGGGCAGTTAAGGGGGGGTCACTATATATAAATATATAAGGGGGGGTAGTAATGAAATAGAGAAAGTACAGGGAAGAGCGACTAAGCTGATAAAGGGAATGGGCTCAGTTATGGGGAAAGGCTGGCCCAGTTGGGATTGGTTACACTGGGGGGGGGTTCAGTTAAGGGGGGGTCACTATATATAAATATATAAGGGGGGGCAGTAATGAAATAGAGAAAGTACAGGGAAGAGCGACTAAGCTGATAAAGGGAATGGGCTCAGTTATGGGGAAAGGCTGGCCCAGTTGGGATTGGTTACACTGGGGGGGGGGGCAGTTAAGGGGGGTCACTATATATAAATATATAAGGGGGGGCAGTAATGAAATAGAGAAAGTACAGGGAAGAGCGACTAAGCTGATAAAGGGAATGGGCTCAGTTATGGGGAAAGGCTGGCCCAGTTGGGATTGGTTACACTGGGGGGAAGGGGCAGTTAAGGGGGGGGTCACTATATATAAATATATAAGGGGGGCAGTAATGAAATAGAGAAAGTACAGGGAAGAGCGACTAAGCTGATAAAGGGAATGGGCTCAGTTATGGGGAAAGGCTGGCCCAGTTGGGATTGGTTACACTGGGGGGGGGGCAGTTAAGGGGGGGTCACTATATATAAATATATAAGGGGGGGCAGTAATGAAATAGAGAAAGTACAGGGAAGAGCGACTAAGCTGATAAAGGGAATGGGCTCAGTTATGGGGAAAGGCTGGCCCAGTTGGGATTGGTTACACTGGGGGGGGGGGGGGGGGCAGTTAAGGGGGGGGTCACTATATATAAATATATAAGGGGGGGGCAGTAATGAAATAGAGAAAGTACAGGGAAGAGCGACTAAGCTGATAAAGGGAATGGGCTCAGTTATGGGGAAAGGCTGGCCCAGTTGGGATTGGTTACACTGGGGGGGGGGGGGGGGGGGGGGTTCAGTTAAGGGGGGGTCACTATATATAAATATATAAGGGGGGGGCAGTAATGAAATAGAGAAAGTACAGGGAAGAGCGACTAAGCTGATAAAGGGAATGGCTCAGTTATGGGGAAAGGCTGGCCCAGTTGGGATTGGTTACACTGGGGGGCAGTTAAGGGGGGGTCACTATATATAAATATATAAGGGGGGGCAGTAATGAAATAGAGAAAGTACAGGGAAGAGCGACTAAGCTGATAAAGGGAATGGGCTCAGTTATGGGGAAAGGCTGGCCCAGTTGGGATTGGTTACACTGGGGGGGGGGGCAGTTAAGGGGGGGGCACTATATATAAATATATAAGGGGGGGCAGTAATGAAATAGAGAAAGTACAGGGAAGAGCGACTAAGCTGATAAAGGGAATGGGCTCAGTTATGGGGAAAGGCTGGCCCAGTTGGGATTGGTTACACTGGGGGGGGGGGGCAGTTATATATAAATATAACTATATATAAATATATAAGGGGGGTAGGATCACTATATATAAATATATAAGGGGGGGTAGGATCACTATATATAAATATATAAGGGGGGGTAGGATCACTATATATAAATATATAAGGGGGGGGTCACTATATATAAATATGTAAGGGGGGGTCACTATATATAAATATATAAGGGGGGGTAGGATCACTATATATAAATATATAAGGGGGGGTAGGATCACTATATATAAATATATAAGGGGGGGGTCACTATATATAAATATGTAAGGGGGGGGTCACTATATATAAATATATAAGGGGGGGTAGGATCACTATATATAAATATATAAGGGGGGGTAGGATCCCTATATATAAGGCTACAATGCTATATAATCACCCAATGGCCATACAGGGAATGGGGCCCTACGTGGCACAGAATGACCAGACAGAAATACAGCAGTACCAGTGGTACCGAGCCCATTAGGAGTGACAGTACCAGTGGTACCGAGCCCATTAGGAGTGACAGTACCAGTGGTACCGAGCCCATTAGGAGTGACAGTACCAGTGGTACCGAGCCCATTAGGAGTGACAGTACCAGTGGTACCGAGCCCATTAGGAGTGACAGTACCAGTAATACCGAGCCCATTAGGAGTGACAGTACCAGTGGTACCGAGCCCATTAGGAGTGACAGTACCAGTGGTACCGAGCCCATTAGGAGTGACAGTACCAGTGGTACCGAGCCCATTAGGAGTGACAGTACCAGTGGTACCGAGCCCATTAGGAGTGACAGTACCAGTGGTACCGAGCCCATTAGGAGTGACAGTACCAGTGGTACCGAGCCCATTAGGAAGTGACAGTACCAGTGGTACCGAGCCCATTAGGAGTGACAGTACCAGTGGTACCGAGCCCATTAGGAGTGACAGTACCAGTGGTACCGAGCCCATTAGGAGTGACAGTACCAGTGGTACCGAGCCCATTAGGAGTGACAGTACCAGTGGTACCGAGCCCATTAGGAGTGACAGTACCAGTGGTACCGAGCCCATTAGGAGTGACAGTACCAGTGGTACCGAGCCCATTAGGAGTGACAGTACCAGTGGTACCGAGCCCATTAGGAGTGACAGTACCAGTGGTACCGAGCCCATTAGGAGTGACAGTACCAGTGGTACCAATGCAGTTTCAGTGACACTCACCTTTCAGAAGGGGGCCCATTCTCTTTCTCCTGCACATCGGCACCGACATTGCTCCGCCCCTTTTTCTTGCGCTTCCTGTAGGCCGGCTCCGCTGCTTTCTTGCTGGGAGGAGCTTTGCCTCTGGCTCTATGGCTGAGGGGGGAGAAGGGGTACAGGGGATCAGTCACCCCCACAATATGGGGAAAAGGGAAACAATAACCCGCAGCCCTTCCCAAGACACGCCCATTTGATTCCTGATTAGTCCCACCCATTAACTGCCCTGTGGTTCTTTCCCCTTTGGGTTCTTCCCAGTCTAAGAGAGAGGAGAGCTCCGTAAGGGGGCGGGGCAACGGTTGGTATTCTTTGCCATCATCCCTGTCCCAGTGAGCTTACAATCTAAGGTCCCATTCCAATCAGCCCCTGCCCCAGTGAGCTTACAATCTAAGGTCCCTATCCCATTCCCATCAGCCCCTGCCCCAGTGAGCTTACAATCTAAGGTCCCTATCCCATTCCCATCAGTCCCTGCCCCAGTGAGCTTACACTCTAAGGTCCCTATCCCATTCCCATCAGTCCCTGCCCCAGTGAGCTTACAATCTAAGGTCCCTATCCCATTCCCATCAGCCCCTGCCCCAGTGAGCTTACAATCTAAGGTCCCTATCCCATTCCCATCAGTCCCTGCCCCAGTGAGCTTACAATCTAAGGTCCCTATCCCATTCCCATCAGTCCCTGCCCCAGTGAGCTTACAATCTAAGGTCCCTATCCCATTCCCATCAGTCCCTGCCCCAGTGAGCTTACACTCTAAGGTCCCTATCACATTCCCATCAGTCCCTGCCCCAGTGAGCTTACAATCTAAGGTCCCTATCCCATTCCCATCAGCCCCTGCCCCAGTGAGCTTACAATCTAAGGTCCCTATCCCATTCCCATCAGTCCCTGCCCCAGTGAGCTTACAATCTAAGGTCCCTATCCCATCAGTCCCTGCCCCAGTGAGCTTACAATCTAAGGTCCCTATCCCATTCCATCAGCCCCTGCCCCAGTGAGCTTACAATCTAAGGTCCCTATCACATTCCCATCAGCCCCTGCCCCAGTGAGCTTACAATCTAAGGTCCCTATCACATTCCCATCAGCCCCTGCCCCAGTGAGCTTACAATCTAAGGTCCCTATCCCATCAGTCCCTGCCCCAGTGAGCTTACAATCTAAGGTCCCTATCCCATTCCCATCAGCCCCTGCCCCAGTGAGCTTACAATCTAAGGTCCCTATCACATTCCCATCAGCCCCTGCCCCAGTGAGCTTACAATCTAAGGGCCCTATCCCATTCCCATCAGTCCCTGCCCCAGTGAGCTTACAATCTAAGGTCCCTATCACATTCCCATCAGTTCCTGCCCCAGTGAGCTTACAATCTAAGGTCCCTATCCCATCAGGCCCTGCCCCAGTGAGCTTACAATCTAAGGTCCCTATCCCATTCCCATCAGTCCCTGCCCCAGTGAGCTTACAATCTAAGGTCCCTATCCCATTCCCATCAGTCCCTGCCCCAGTGAGCTTACAATCTAAGGTCCCTATCACATTCCCATCAGTCCCTGCCCCAGTGAGCTTACAATCTAAGGTCCCTATCCCATTCGTCCCTGCCCCAGTGAGCTTACAATCTAAGGTCCCTATCACATTCCCATCAGTCCCTGCCCCAGTGAGCTTACATTCTAAGGTCTCTATCCCATTTCCATATCCGTACCTACCCACAATTCCTATATACCCCCCAGTCTTAGGGTACCGATACAGTTACAGGGGGGTACCTCAGGGTACCGATACAGTTACAGGGGGGGGGGGTGCCTCAGGGTACCGATTACCGATACAGGGGGGGGGCCTCAGGGTACCGATACCGATACAGGGGGGGGGTGCCTCAGGGGTACCGATACCGATACAGGGGGGGTGCCTCAGGGTACCGATAACCGATACAGGGGGGGGTGCCTCAGGGTACGATACCGATACAGGGGGGGGTTGCCTCAGGGTACCGATACCGAACAGGGGGGGGTGCCTCAGGGGTACCGATACCGATACAGGGGGGTGCCTCAGGGTACCGATACAGGGGGGGTGCCTCAGGGGACCGATACAGGGGGGTGCCTCAGGGGACCGATACAGGGGGGGGTGCCTCAGGGGACCGATACAGGGGGGGTGCCTCAGGGGACCGATACAGGGGGGGGTGCCTCAGGGGACCGATACAGGGGGGGGTGCCTCAGGGGACCGATACAGGGGGGGTGCCTCAGGGGACCGATACAGGGGGGGTGCCTCAGGGGACCGATACAGGGGGGGGTGCCTCAGGGGACCGATACAGGGGGGGGTGCCTCAGGGGACCGATACAGGGGGGGTGCCTCAGGGGACCGATACAGGGGGGGGTGCCTCAGGGGACCGATACAGGGGGGGGTGCCTCAGGGGACCGATACAGGGGGGGGTGCCTCAGGGGACCGATACAGGGGGGGTGCCTCAGGGGACCGATACAGGGGGGGTGCCTCAGGGGACCGATACAGGGGGGGTGCCTCAGGGGACCGATACAGGGGGGGGTGCCTCAGGGACCGATACAGGGGGGGGTGCCTCAGGGGACCGATACAGGGGGGGTGCCTCAGGGGACCGATACAGGGGGGGTGCCTCAGGGGACCGATACAGGGGGGGTGCCTCAGGGGACCGATACAGGGGGGGTGCCTCAGGGGACTGATACAGGGGGGTGCCTCAGGGGACTGATACAGGGGGGTGCCTCAGGGGACTGATACAGGGGGGGTGCCTCAGGGGACTGATACAGGGGGGGTGCCTCAGGGGACTGATACAGGGGGGTGCCTCAGGGGACTGATACAGGGGGGTGCCTCAGGGGACTGATACAGGGGGGTGCCTCAGGGGACTGATACAGGGGGGGTGCCTCAGGGGACTGATACAGGGGGGTGCCTCAGGGGACTGATACAGGGGGGGTGCCTCAGGGGACTGATACAGGGGGGGGTTGCCTCAGGGGACTGATACAGGGGGGTGCCTCAGGGGACTGATACAGGGGGGGTGCCTCAGGGGACTGATACAGGGGGGTGCCTCAGGGGACTGATACAGGGGGGTGCCTCAGGGGACTGATACAGGGGGGTGCCTCAGGGGACTGATACAGGGGGGGTGCCTCAGGGGACTGATACAGGGGGTGCCTCAGGGGACTGATACAGGGGGGGTGCCTCAGGGGACTGATACAGGGGGGGTGCCTCAGGGGACTGATACAGGGGGGGTGCCTCAGGGGACTGATACAAGGGGGGTGCCTCAGGGGGACTGATACAGGGGGGGTGCCTCAGGGGACTGATACAGGGGGGTGCCTCAGGGGACTGATACAGGGGGGTGCCTCAGGGGACTGATACAGGGGGGTCTCAGACTGATACCGGGGTGCCTCAGGGGACTGATACAGGGGGGGTGCCTCAGGGGACTGATACAGGGGGGTGCCTCAGGGGACTGATACAGGGGGGTGCCTCAGGGACTGATACAGGGGGGTGCCTCAGGGGACTGATACAGGGGGGTGCCTCAGGGGACTGATACAGGGGGGTGCCTCAGGGGACTGATACAGGGGGTGCCTCAGGGGACTGATACAGGGGGGTGCCTCAGGGGACTGATACAGGGGGGGTGCCTCAGGGGACTGATACAGGGGGGTGCCTCAGGGGACTGATACAGGGGGGTTGCCTCAGGGGACTGATACAGGGGGGTGCCTCAGGGGACTGATACAGGGGGGTGCCTCAGGGGACTGATACAGGGGGGGTGCCTCAGGGGACTGATACAGGGGGGTTGGCCTCAGGGGACTGATACAGGGGGGGTGCCTCAGGGGACTGATACAGGGGGGTGCCTCAGGGGACTGATACAGGGGGGTGCCTCAGGGGACTGATACAGGGGGGTGCCTCAGGGGACTGATACAGGGGGGTGCCTCAGGGGACTGATACAGGGGGTGCCTCAGGGACTGATAACAGGGGGGTGCCTCAGGGGACTGATACAGGGGGTGCCTCAGGGACTGATACAGGGGGGTGCCTCAGGGGACTGATACAGGGGGGTGCCTCAGGGGACTGATACAAGGGGGGTGCCTCAGGGGACTGATACAGGGGGGTGCCTCAGGGGACTGATACAGGGGGGTGCCTCAGGGGACTGATACAGGGGGGTGCCTCAGGGGACTGATACAGGGGGGTGCCTCAGGGGACTGATACAGGGGGGTGCCTCAGGGGACTGATACAGGGGGGGTGCCTCAGGGGACTGATACAGGGGGGGGTGCCTCAGGGGACTGATACAGGGGGGTGCCTCAGGGGACTGATACAGGGGGGGTGCCTCAGGGGACTGATACAGGGGGGGGTGCCTCAGGGACTGATACAGGGGGTGCCTCAGGGGACTGATACAGGGGGGGTGCCTCAGGGGACTGATACAGGGGGGTGCCTCAGGGGACTGATACAGGGGGGTGCCTCAGGGGACTGATACAGGGGGGTGCCTCAGGGGACTGATACAGGGGGTGCCTCAGGGGACTGATACAGGGGGGTGCCTCAGGGGACTGATACAGGGGGGTGCCTCAGGGGGACTGATACAAGGGGGGTGCCTCAGGGGACTGATACAGGGGGGGTGCCTCAGGGGACTGATACAAGGGGGGGTGCCTCAGGGGACTGATACAGGGGGGTGCCTCAGGGGACTGATACAGGGGGGTGCCTCAGGGGACTGATACAGGGGGTGCCTCAGGGGGGGACTGATACAAGGGGGGTGCCTCAGGGGACTGATACAGGGGGGGTGCCTCAGGGGACTGATACAGGGGGGGTGCCTCAGGGGACTGATACAGGGGGGGTGCCTCAGGGGACTGATACAGGGGGGTGCCTCAGGGGACTGATACAAGGGGGGTGCCTCAGGGGACTGATACAGGGGGGGTGCCCTCAGGGGACTGGATACAGGGGGGTGCCTCAGGGGACTGATACAGGGGGGTGCCTCAGGGGACTGATACAAGGGGGGTGCCTCAGGGGACTGATACAGGGGGGGGTGCCTCAGGGGACTGATACAGGGGGGTGCCTCAGGGGACTGATACAGGGGGGCCTCAGGGGCTGATACAAGGGTGCCTCAGGGGACTGATACAAGGGGGGTGCCTCAGGGGACTGATACAGGGGGGGTGCCCAGGGGACTGATACAGGGGGGGTGCCTCAGGGGACTGATACAGGGGGGTAGCCTCAGGGGGACTGATACAGGGGGGTGCCCTCAGGGGACTGATACAGGGGGGTGCCTCAGGGTGATACAGGGGGTGCCTCAGGGGACTGATACAGGGGGGGTGCCTCAGGGGACTGATTACAGGGGGGTTGCCTCAGGGGACTGATACAGGGGGTGGCCTTCAGGGGACTGATACAGGGGGGGTGCCTCAGGGGACTGATACAGGGGGGTGCCTCAGGGGACTGATACAGGGGGGGTGCCTCAGGGGACTGATACAGGGGGGTGCCCAGGGGACTGATACAGGGGGGTGCCTCAGGGGACTGATACAGGGGGGTGCCTCAGGGGACTGGGGGTGCCTCAGGGGACTGGGGGGTGCCTCAGGGGACTGGGGGGTGCCTCAGGGGACTGGGGGTGCCTCAGGGGACTGGGGGTGCCTCAGGGGACTGGGGGGGCACTCACTGTTTCGGGGGGCTGAAGTCGGGGTCACAGGAAGAGGAAGGCTCCTGGGAAGATGACAGGAGGGAGGAGGAGCTAGAGAACAGGTGCTTCTGGTCGGCAGGTGAGAGCCAGGTCTGGGTCTGAATCCTACGAACGGTCCGTAAGCGCCCGTATGTTCTCAGCACCGCTCCCTGGCTGCGCAGGGGTTTACATGCCATGACTGCCGGCACCCGGCACATACATGCCCACACTGACTGGCACACACTATTCCGGTTCCGGCCCGTTGCCGTGTTTCCCTCAACCGCGGATCTTTACAGCCGCTTCCGCTTTCTGGCAGCATTCAAACTTCCCGCCCGAGTCACCTGACTTCCCCCTCATGTTCCCCCAACGTCACTGAGAGCGCTGCCCGCCTTCTTTAGGGGCGTCTCCCTTTACAGGGCCAGTGACTGGTCAAATGTCATGTGACACAAAGCTCCTATAGCTTGCGGCTGGTCATGTGACACAAAGCTCCTATAGCTTGCGACTGGTCATGTGACACAAAGCTCCAATAGCTTGCGGCTGGTAAGGCTGACGCCATATTTCTGTCGGGCATTGGTACTAAGTACTGGACGCGATTTTATTTGGTACTAAGGCGGGTACCATTGAATACAAGTTGTCCCATAGAGAAGCCGTTATAGTTGGAGAAATTATGTTCCTACTGGGTGTAATGTAGGAGAAGCCGTATTTGTTTGGGGTGTAAAAGAAATTCGTGCCTGAGCGGGAACAGAGCGGGAAAGCAATTGGCTGCTCTTTATAATAATTCCTGTCACTATTCTACCACTGACAGTGCCTCATACAGGCAATGGGCCAATAGCAGCGCCCCTTACTCACCCCCTACCCAGTGTCAGTGCTGCTGCCTCATACAGGCAATGGGCCAATAGCAGCGCCCCTTACTCACCCCTTACCCAGTGTCAGTGCTGCTGCCTCATACAGGCAATGGGCCAATAGCAGCGCCCCTTACTCACCCCTTACCCAGTGTCAGTGCTGCTGCCTCATACAGGCAATGGGCCAATAGCAGCGCCCCTTACTCACCCCTTACCCAGTGTCAGTGCTGCTGCCTCATACAGGCAATGGGCCAATAGCAGCGCCCCTTACTCACCCCTTACCCAGTGTCAGTGCTGCTGCCTCATACAGGCAATGGGCCAATAGCAGCGCCCCTTACTCACCCCCTACCCAGTGTCAGTGCTGCTGCCTCATACAGGCAATGGGCCAATAGCAGCGCCCCTTACTCACCCCCTTACCCAGTGTCAGTGCTGCTGCCTCATACAGGCAATGGGCCAATAGCAGCGCCCCTTACTCACCCCCTACCCAGTGTCAGTGCTGCTGCCTCATACAGGCAATGGGCCAATAGCAGTGCCCCTTACTCACCCCTTACCCAGTGTCAGTGCTGCTGCCTCATACAGGCAATGGGCCAATAGCAGCGCCCCTTACTCACCCCTTACCCAGTGTCAGTGCTGCTGCCTCATACAGGCAATGGGCCAATAGCAGCGCCCCTTACTCACCCCCTACCCAGTGTCAGTGCTGCTGCCTCATACAGGCAATGGGCCAATAGCAATGCCCCTTACTCACCCCTTACCCAGTGTCAGTGCTGCTGCCTCATACAGGCAATGGGCCAATAGCAGCGCCCCTTACTCACCCCTTACCCAGTGTCAGTGCTGCTGCCTCATGCAAGCAATGGGCCAATAGCAGCGCCCCTTACTCACCCCCTACCCAGTGTCAGTGCTGCTGCCTCATACAGGCAATGGGCCAATAGCAATGCCCCTTACTCACCCCTTACCCAGTGTCAGTGCTGCTGCCTCATACAGGCAATGGGCCAATAGCAGCGCCCCTTACTCACCCCCTACCCAGTGTCAGTGCTGCTGCCTCATACAGGCAATGGGCCAATAGCAGCGCCCCTTACTCACCCCTTACCCAGTGTCAGTGCTGCTGCCTCATACAGGCAATGGGCCAATAGCAGCGCCCCTTACTCACCCCCTACCCAGTGTCAGTGCTGCTGCCTCATACAGGCAATGGGCCAATAGCAGCGCCCCTTACTCACCCCTTACCCAGTGTCAGTGCTGCTGCCTCATACAGGCAATGGGCCAATAGCAGCGCCCCTTACTCACCCCTTACCCAGTGTCAGTGCTGCTGCCTCATACAAGCAATGGGCCAATAGCAGCGCCCCTTACTCACCCCCTACCCAGTGTCAGTGCTGCTGCCTCATACAGGCAATGGGCCAATAGCAGCGCCCCTTACTCACCCCTTACCCAGTGTCAGTGCTGCTGCCTCATACAGGCAATGGGCCAATAGCAGCGCCCCTTACTCACCCCTTACCCAGTGTCAGTGCTGCTGCCTCATACAGGCAATGGGCCAATAGCAGCGCCCCTTACTCACCCCTTACCCAGTGTCAGTGCTGCTGCCTCATACAGGCAATGGGCCAATAGCAGCGCCCCTTACTCACCCCCTACCCAGTGTCAGTGCTGCTGCCTCATACAGGCAATGGGCCAATAGCAGCGCCCCTTACTCACCCCTTACCCAGTGTCAGTGCTGCTGCCTCATACAGGCAATGGGCCAATACCAGCGCCCCTTACTCGCCCCTTACCCAGTGTCAGTGCTGCTGCCTCATACAGGCAACGGGCCAATAGCAGCGCCCCTTACTCACCCCTTACCCAGTGTCAGTGCTGCTGCCTCATACAGGCAATGAGCCAATAGCAGCGCCCCTTACTCACCCCTTACCCAGTGTCAGTGCTGCTGCCTCATACAGGCAATGAGCCAATAGCAGCGCTCCTTACTCACCCCCTTACCCAGTGTCAGTGCTGCTGCCTCATACAGGCAATGGGCCAATAGTAGCGCCCCTTACTCACCCCTTACCCAGTGTCAGTGCTGCTGCCTCATACAGGCAATGGGCCAATAGCAGCGCCCCTTACTCACCCCTTACCCAGTGTCAGTGCTGCTGCCTCATACAGGCAATGGGCCAATAGCAGCGCCCCTTACTCACCCTTACCCAGTGTCAGTGCTGCTGGCCTCATACAGGCAATGGGCCAATAGCAGCGCCCCTTACTCACCCCTTACCCATTGTCAGTGCTGCTGCCTCATACAGGCAATGGGCCAATAGCAGCGCCCCTTACTCACCCCTTACCCAGTGTCAGTGCTGCTGCCTCATACAGGCAATGGGCCAATAGCAGCGCCCCTTACTCACCCCTTACCCAGTGTCAGTGCTGCTGCCTCATACAGGCAATGGGCCAATAGCAGCGCCCCTTACTCACCCCCTACCCAGTGTCAGTGCTGCTGCCTCATACAGGCAATGGGCCAATAGCAGCGCCCCTTACTCACCCCTTACCCAGTGTCAGTGCTGCTGCCTCATACAGGCAATGGGCCATAGCAGCGCCCCTTACTCACCCCTTACCCAGTGTCAGTGCTGCTGCCTCATACAGGCAACGGGCCAATAGCAGCGCCCCTTACTCACCCCTTACCCAGTGTCAGTGCTGCTGCCTCATACAGGCAATGGGCCAATAGCAGCGCCCCTTACTCGCCGGATCCTAGTGAATCCCGCCAAACATTAGGGTATTTACTATAGAGACACGCCCAGTGCTGTGATAGAAATGTAATAGTTGAAATACAAAACCAAAGGAGATATTTACAAAACTAATATTAATAACAGAATTATACACTGATAATATCCTGCTCCCCTGTCTATAGAAGGAGGGTATTGTCAGTCAGTCCCTGCTCCCCTGTCTATAGAAGGAGGGTATTGTCAGTCAGTCCCTGCTCCCCTGTCTATAGAAGGAGGGTATTGTCAGTCAGTCCCTGCTCCCCTGTCTATAGAAGGAGGGTATTGTCAGTCAGTCCCTGCTCCCCTGTCTATAGAAGGAGGGTATTGTCAGTCAGTCCCTGCTCCCCTGTCTATAGAAGGAGGGTATTGTCAGTCAGTCCCTGCTCCCCTGTCTATAGAAGGAGGGTATTGTCAGTCAGTCCCTGCTCCCCTGTCTATAGAAGGAGGGTATTGTCAGTCCCTGCTCCCCTGTCTATAGAAGGAGGGTATTGTCAGTCAGTCCCTGCTCCCCTGTCTATAGAAGGAAGGTATTGTCAGTCAGTCCCTGCTCCCCTGTCTATAGAAGGAGGGTATTGTCAGTCAGTCCCTGCTCCCCTGTCTATAGAAGGAGGGTATTGTCAGTCCCTGCTCCCCTGTCTATAGAAGGAGGGTATTGTCAGTCAGTCCCTGCTCCCCTGTCTATAGAAGGAAGGTATTGTCAGTCAGTCCCTGCTCCCCTGTCTATAGAAGGAGGGTATTGTCAGTCAGTCCCTGCTCCCCTGTCTATAGAAGGAGGGTATTGTCAGACAGTCCCTGCTCCCCTGTCTATAGAAGGAGGGTATTGTCAGTCAGTCCCTGCTCCCCTGTCTATAGAAGGAGGGTATTGTCAGACAGTCCCTGCTCCCCTGTCTATAGAAGGAGGGTATTGTCAGACAGTCCCTGCTCCCCTGTCTATAGAAGGAGGGTATTGTCAGTCAGTCCCTGCTCCCCTGTCTATAGAAGGAGGGTATTGTCAGACAGTCCCTGCTCCCCTGTCTATAGAAGGAGGGTATTGTCAGTCAGTCCCTGCTCCCCTGTCTATAGAAGGAGGGTATTGTCAGTCAGTCCCTGCTCCCCTGTCTATAGAAGGAGGGTATTGTCAGACAGTCCCTGCTCCCCTGTCTATAGAAGGAGGGTATTGTCAGTCAGTCCCTGCTCCCCTGTCTATAGAAGGAGGGTATTGTCAGACAGTCCCTGCTCCCCTGTCTATAGAAGGAGGGTATTGTCAGTCAGTCCCTGCTCCCCTATCTATAGAAGGAGGGTATTGTCAGACAGTCCTTGCTCCCCTGTCTATAGAAGGAGGGTATTGTCAGTCAGTCCCTGCTCCCCTGTCTATAGAAGGAGGGTATTGTCAGTCAGTCCCTGCTCCCCTGTCTATAGAAGGAGGGTATTGTCAGTCCCTGCTCCCCTGTCTATAGAAGGAGGGTATTGTCAGTCAGTCCCTGCTCCCCTGTCTATAGAAGGAGGGTATTGTCAGACAGTCCCTGCTCCCCTGTCTATAGAAGGAGGGTATTGTCAGTCAGTCCCTGCTCCCCTGTCTATAGAAGGAGGGTATTGTCAGTCAGTCCCTGCTCCCCTGTCTATAGAAGGAGGGTATTGTCAGTCAGTCCCTGCTCCCCTGTCTATAGAAGGAGGGTATTGTCAGACAGTCCCTGCTCCCCTGTCTATAGAAGGAGGGTATTGTCAGTCCCTGCTCCCCTGTCTATAGAAGGAGGGTATTGTCAGTCAGTCCCTGCTCCCCTGTCTATAGAAGGAGGGTATTGTCAGACAGTCCCTGCTCCCCTGTCTATAGAAGGAGGGTATTGTCAGTCAGTCCCTGCTCCCCTGTCTATAGAAGGAGGGTATTGTCAGTCAGTCCCTGCTCCCCTGTCTATAGAAGGAGGGTATTGTCAGACAGTCCCTGCTCCCCTGTCTATAGAAGGAGGGTATTGTCAGACAGTCCCTGCTCCCCTGTCTATAGAAGGAGGGTATTGTCAGTCAGTCCCTGCTCCCCTGTCTATAGAAGGAGGGTATTGTCAGTCAGTCCCTGCTCCCCTGTCTATAGAAGGAGGGTATTGTCAGTCCCTGCTCCCCTGTCTATAGAAGGAGGGTATTGTCAGTCCCTGCTCCCCTGTCTATAGAAGGAGGGTATTGTCAGTCCCTGCTCCCCTGTCTATAGAAGGAGGGTATTGTCAGTCAGTCCCTGCTCCCCTGTCTATAGAAGGAGGGTATTGTCAGACAGTCCCTGCTCCCCTGTCTATAGAAGGAGGGTATTGTCAGTCCCTGCTCCCCTGTCTATAGAAGGAGGGTATTGTCAGTCAGTCCCTGCTCCCCTGTCTATAGAAGGAGGGTATTGTCAGTCAGTCCCTGCTCCCCTGTCTATAGAAGGAGGGTATTGTCAGACAGTCCCTGCTCCCCTGTCTATAGAAGGAGGGTATTGTCAGTCAGTCCCTACTCCCCTGTCTATAGAAGGAGGGTATTGTCAGTCAGTCCCTGCTCCCCTGTCTATAGAAGGAGGGTATTGTCAGTCAGTCCCTGCTCCCCTGTCTATAGAAGGAGGGTATTGTCAGTCAGTCCCTGCTCCCCTGTCTATAGAAGGAGGGTATTGTCAGTCAGTCCCTGCTCCCCTGTCTATAGAAGGAGGGTATTGTCAGTCAGTCCCTGCTTCCCTGTCTATAGAAGGAGGGTATTGTCAGTCAGTCCCTGCTCCCCTGTCTATAGAAGGAGGGTATTGTCAGACAGTCCCTGCTCCCCTGTCTATAGAAGGAGGGTATTGTCAGTCAGTCCCTGCTCCCCTGTCTATAGAAGGAGGGTATTGTCAGTCAGTCCCTGCTCCCCTGTCTATAGAAGGAGGGTATTGTCAGTCCCTGCTCCCCTGTCTATAGAAGGAGGGTATTGTCAGTCCCTGCTCCCCTGTCTATAGAAGGAGGGTATTGTCAGTCCCTGCCTCCCCTGTCTATAGAAGGAGGGTATTGTCAGTCAGTCCCTGCTCCCCTGTCTATAGAAGGAGGGTATTGTCAGTCAGTCCCTGCTCCCCTGTCTATAGAAGGAGGGTATTGTCAGTCAGTCCCTGCTCCCCTGTCTATAGAAGGAGGGTATTGTCAGTCAGTCCCTGCTCCCCTGTCTATAGAAGGAGGGTATTGTCAGTCCCTGCTCCCCTGTCTATAGAAGGAGGGTATTGTCAGTCCCTCCTCCCCTGTCTATAGAAGGAGGGTATTGTCAGTCAGTCCCTGCTCCCCTGTCTATAGAAGGAGGGTATTGTCAGTCAGTCCCTGCTCCCCTGTCTATAGAAGGAGGGTATTGTCAGTCAGTCCCTGCTCCCCTGTCTATAGAAGGAGGGTATTGTCAGTCAGTCCCTGCTCCCCTGTCTATAGAAGGAGGGTATTGTCAGTCAGTCCCTGCTCCCCTGTCTATAGAAGGAGGGTATTGTCAGTCAGTCCCTGCTCCCCTGTCTATAGAAGGAGGGTATTGTCAGTCAGTCCCTGCTCCCCTGTCTATAGAAGGAGGGTATTGTCAGTCAGTCCCTGCTCCCCTGTCTATAGAAGGAGGGTATTGTCAGTCAGTC
Organism: Xenopus tropicalis; assembly: GCF_000004195.4. Lineage (NCBI taxonomy): Eukaryota > Metazoa > Chordata > Amphibia > Anura > Pipidae > Xenopus > Xenopus tropicalis. The sequence goes on from NC_030682.2 coordinate 375,970, forward strand.
CCTGCTCCCCTTTCTATAGAAGGAGGGTATTGTCAGTCAGTCCCTGCTCCCCTGTCTATAGAAGGAGGGTATTGTCAGACAGTCCCTGCTCCCCTGTCTATAGAAGGAGGGTATTGTCAGACAGTCCCTGCTCCCCTGTCTATAGAAGGAGGGTATTGTCAGTCAGTCCCTGCTCCCCTGTCTATAGAAGGAGGTATTGTCAGTCCCTGCTCCCCTGTCTATAGAAGGAGGGTATTGTCAGTCAGTCCCTGCTCCCCTGTCTATAGAAGGAGGGTATTGTCAGTCCCTGCTCCCCTGTCTATAGAAGGAGGGTATTGTCAGACAGTCCCTGCTCCCCTGTCTATAGAAGGAGGGTATTGTCAGTCCCTGCTCCCCTGTCTATAGAAGGAGGGTATTGTCAGTCCCTGCTCCCCTGTCTATAGAAGGAGGGTATTGTCAGTCAGTCCCTGCTCCCCTGTCTATAGAAGGAGGGTATTGTCAGTCAGTCCCTGCTCCCCTGTCTATAGAAGGAGGGTATTGTCAGTCAGTCCCTGCTCCCCTGTCTATAGAAGGAGGGTATTGTCAGTCAGTCCCTGCTCCCCTGTCTATAGAAGGAGGGTATTGTCAGTCAGTCCCTGCTCCCCTGTCTATAGAAGGAGGGTATTGTCAGTCAGTCCCTGCTCCCCTGTCTATAGAAGGAGGGTATTGTCAGTCAGTCCCTGCTCCCCTGTCTATAGAAGGAGGGTATTGTCAGTCCCTGCTCCCCTGTCTATAGAAGGAGGGTATTGTCAGTCAGTCCCTGCTCCCCTGTCTATAGAAGGAAGGTATTGTCAGTCAGTCCCTGCTCCCCTGTCTATAGAAGGAGGGTATTGTCAGTCAGTCCCTGCTCCCCTGTCTATAGAAGGAGGGTATTGTCAGTCCCTGCTCCCCTGTCTATAGAAGGAGGGTATTGTCAGTCAGTCCCTGCTCCCCTGTCTATAGAAGGAAGGTATTGTCAGTCAGTCCCTGCTCCCCTGTCTATAGAAGGAGGGTATTGTCAGTCAGTCCCTGCTCCCCTGTCTATAGAAGGAGGGTATTGTCAGACAGTCCCTGCTCCCCTGTCTATAGAAGGAGGGTATTGTCAGTCAGTCCCTGCTCCCCTGTCTATAGAAGGAGGGTATTGTCAGACAGTCCCTGCTCCCCTGTCTATAGAAGGAGGGTATTGTCAGACAGTCCCTGCTCCCCTGTCTATAGAAGGAGGGTATTGTCAGTCAGTCCCTGCTCCCCTGTCTATAGAAGGAGGGTATTGTCAGACAGTCCCTGCTCCCCTGTCTATAGAAGGAGGGTATTGTCAGTCAGTCCCTGCTCCCCTGTCTATAGAAGGAGGGTATTGTCAGTCAGTCCCTGCTCCCCTGTCTATAGAAGGAGGGTATTGTCAGACAGTCCCTGCTCCCCTGTCTATAGAAGGAGGGTATTGTCAGTCAGTCCCTGCTCCCCTGTCTATAGAAGGAGGGTATTGTCAGACAGTCCCTGCTCCCCTGTCTATAGAAGGAGGGTATTGTCAGTCAGTCCCTGCTCCCCTATCTATAGAAGGAGGGTATTGTCAGACAGTCCTTGCTCCCCTGTCTATAGAAGGAGGGTATTGTCAGTCAGTCCCTGCTCCCCTGTCTATAGAAGGAGGGTATTGTCAGTCAGTCCCTGCTCCCCTGTCTATAGAAGGAGGGTATTGTCAGTCCCTGCTCCCCTGTCTATAGAAGGAGGGTATTGTCAGTCAGTCCCTGCTCCCCTGTCTATAGAAGGAGGGTATTGTCAGACAGTCCCTGCTCCCCTGTCTATAGAAGGAGGGTATTGTCAGTCAGTCCCTGCTCCCCTGTCTATAGAAGGAGGGTATTGTCAGTCAGTCCCTGCTCCCCTGTCTATAGAAGGAGGGTATTGTCAGTCAGTCCCTGCTCCCCTGTCTATAGAAGGAGGGTATTGTCAGACAGTCCCTGCTCCCCTGTCTATAGAAGGAGGGTATTGTCAGTCCCTGCTCCCCTGTCTATAGAAGGAGGGTATTGTCAGTCAGTCCCTGCTCCCCTGTCTATAGAAGGAGGGTATTGTCAGTCCCTGCTCCCCTGTCTATAGAAGGAGGGTATTGTCAGTCCCTGCTCCCCTGTCTATAGAAGGAGGGTATTGTCAGTCCCTGCTCCCCTGTCTATAGAAGGAGGGTATTGTCAGTCAGTCCCTGCTCCCCTGTCTATAGAAGGAGGGTATTGTCAGTCAGTCCCTGCTCCCCTGTCTATAGAAGGAGGGTATTGTCAGTCAGTCCCTGCTCCCCTGTCTATAGAAGGAGGGTATTGTCAGTCAGTCCCTGCTCCCCTGTCTATAGAAGGAGGGTATTGTCAGTCCCTGCTCCCCTGTCTATAGAAGGAGGGTATTGTCAGTCCCTCCTCCCCTGTCTATAGAAGGAGGGTATTGTCAGTCAGTCCCTGCTCCCCTGTCTATAGAAGGAGGGTATTGTCAGTCAGTCCCTGCTCCCCTGTCTATAGAAGGAGGGTATTGTCAGTCAGTCCCTGCTCCCCTGTCTATAGAAGGAGGGTATTGTCAGTCAGTCCCTGCTCCCCTGTCTATAGAAGGAGGGTATTGTCAGTCAGTCCCTGCTCCCCTGTCTATAGAAGGAGGGTATTGTCAGTCAGTCCCTGCTCCCCTGTCTATAGAAGGAGGGTATTGTCAGTCAGTCCCTGCTCCCCTGTCTATAGAAGGAGGGTATTGTCAGTCAGTCCCTGCTCCCCTGTCTATAGAAGGAGGGTATTGTCAGTCAGTCCCTGCTCCCCTTTCTATAGAAGGAGGGTATTGTCAGTCAGTCCCTGCTCCCCTGTCTATAGAAGGAGGGTATTGTCAGTCAGTCCCTGCTCCCCTGTCTATAGAAGGAGGGTATTGTCAGTCCCTGCTCCCCTGTCTATAGAAGGAGGTATTGTCAGTCCCTGCTCCCCTGTCTATAGAAGGAGGGTATTGTCAGTCCCTGCTCCCCTGTCTATAGAAGGAGGGTATTGTCAGTCAGTCCCTGCTCCCCTGTCTATAGAAGGAGGGTATTGTCAGACAGTCCCTGCTCCCCTGTCTATAGAAGGAGGGTATTGTCAGTCCCTGCTCCCCTGTCTATAGAAGGAGGGTATTGTCAGTCAGTCCCTGCTCCCCTGTCTATAGAAGGAGGGTATTGTCAGTCCCTCCTCCCCTGTCTATAGAAGGAGGGTATTGTCAGTCAGTCCCTGCTCCCCTGTCTATAGAAGGAGGGTATTGTCAGTCAGTCCCTGCTCCCCTGTCTATAGAAGGAGGGTATTGTCAGTCAGTCCCTGCTCCCCTGTCTATAGAAGGAGGGTATTGTCAGTCAGTCCCTGCTCCCCTGTCTATAGAAGGAGGGTATTGTCAGTCAGTCCCTGCTCCCCTGTCTATAGAAGGAGGGTATTGTCAGTCAGTCCCTGCTCCCCTGTCTATAGAAGGAGGGTATTGTCAGTCAGTCCCTGCTCCCCTGTCTATAGAAGGAGGGTATTGTCAGTCAGTCCCTGCTCCCCTGTCTATAGAAGGAGGGTATTGTCAGTCAGTCCCTGCTCCCCTTTCTATAGAAGGAGGGTATTGTCAGTCAGTCCCTGCTCCCCTGTCTATAGAAGGAGGGTATTGTCAGACAGTCCCTGCTCCCCTGTCTATAGAAGGAGGGTATTGTCAGACAGTCCCTGCTCCCCTGTCTATAGAAGGAGGGTATTGTCAGTCAGTCCCTGCTCCCCTGTCTATAGAAGGAGGGTATTGTCAGTCCCTGCTCCCCTGTCTATAGAAGGAGGGTATTGTCAGTCAGTCCCTGCTCCCCTGTCTATAGAAGGAGGGTATTGTCAGTCCCTGCTCCCCTGTCTATAGAAGGAGGGTATTGTCAGACAGTCCCTGCTCCCCTGTCTATAGAAGGAGGGTATTGTCAGTCCCTGCTCCCCTGTCTATAGAAGGAGGGTATTGTCAGTCCCTGCTCCCCTGTCTATAGAAGGAGGGTATTGTCAGTCAGTCCCTGCTCCCCTGTCTATAGAAGGAGGGTATTGTCAGTCAGTCCCTGCTCCCCTGTCTATAGAAGGAGGGTATTGTCAGTCAGTCCCTGCTCCCCTGTCTATAGAAGGAGGGTATTGTCAGTCAGTCCCTGCTCCCCTGTCTATAGAAGGAGGGTATTGTCAGACAGTCCCTGCTCCCCTGTCTATAGAAGGAGGGTATTGTCAGACAGTCCCTGCTCCCCTGTCTATAGAAGGAGGGTATTGTCAGTCAGTCCCTGCTCCCCTGTCTATAGAAGGAGGGTATTGTCAGTCCCTGCTCCCCTGTCTATAGAAGGAGGGTATTGTCAGTCAGTCCCTGCTCCCCTGTCTATAGAAGGAGGGTATTGTCAGACAGTCCCTGCTCCCCTGTCTATAGAAGGAGGGTATTGTCAGTCAGTCCCTGCTCCCCTGTCTATAGAAGGAGGGTATTGTCAGTCAGTCCCTGCTCCCCTGTCTATAGAAGGAGGGTATTGTCAGTCAGTCCCTGCTCCCCTGTCTATAGAAGGAGGGTATTGTCAGTCAGTCCCTGCTCCCCTGTCTATAGAAGGAGGGTATTGTCAGTCCCTGCTCCCCTGTCTATAGAAGGAGGGTATTGTCAGTCAGTCCCTGCTCCCCTGTCTATAGAAGGAGGGTATTGTCAGTCCCTGCTCCCCTGTCTATAGAAGGAGGGTATTGTCAGTCAGTCCCTGCTCCCCTGTCTATAGAAGGAGGGTATTGTCAGACAGTCCCTGCTCCCCTGTCTATAGAAGGAGGGTATTGTCAGTCAGTCCCTGCTCCCCTGTCTATAGAAGGAGGGTATTGTCAGACAGTCCCTGCTCCCCTGTCTATAGAAGGAGGGTATTGTCAGTCAGTCCCTGCTCCCCTGTCTATAGAAGGAGGGTATTGTCAGTCAGTCCCTGCTCCCCTGTCTATAGAAGGAGGGTATTGTCAGTCAGTCCCTGCTCCCCTGTCTATAGAAGGAGGGTATTGTCCGCCCCTCCTCCCCTGTCTATAGAACGAGGGTATTGTCAGTCAGTCCCTGCTCCCCTGTCTATAGAAGGAGGGTATTGTCATTCCCTGCTCCCCTGTCTATAGAAGGAGGGTATTGTCAGACAGTCCCTGCTCCCCTGTCTATAGAAGGAGGGTATTGTCCGCCCCTGCTCCCCTGTCTATAGAAGGAGGGTATTGTCAGACAGTCCCTGCTCCCCTGTCTATAGAAGGAGGGTATTGTCCGTCCCTGCTCCCCTGTCTATAGAAGGAGGGTATTGTCAGACAGTCCCTGCTCCCCTGTCTATAGAAGGAGGGTATTGTCAGACAGTCCCTGCTCCCCTGTCTATAGAAGGAGGGTATTGTCAGTCAGTCCCTGCTCCCCTGTCTATAGAAGGAGGGTATTGTCCGTCCCTGCTCCCTTGTCTATAGAAGGAGGGTATTGTCAGTCAGTCCCTGCTCCCCTGTCTATAGAAGGAGGGTATTGTCAGTCAGTCCCTGCTCCCCTGTCTATAGAAGGAGGGTATTGTCAGTCAGTCCCTGCTCCCCTGTCTATAGAAGGAGGGTATTGTCCGTCCCTGCTCCCTTGTCTATAGAAGGAGGGTATTGTCAGTCAGTCCCTGCTCCCCTGTCTATAGAAGGAGGGTATTGTCAGTCAGTCCCTGCTCCCCTGTCTATAGAAGGAGGGTATTGTCAGTCAGTCCCTGCTCCCCTGTCTATAGAAGGAGGGTATTGTCAGTCAGTCCCTGCTCCCCTGTCTATAGAAGGAGGGTATTGTCAGTCAGTCCCTGCTCCCCTGTCTATAGAAGGAGGGTATTGTCAGTCAGTCCCTGTTCCCCTGTCTATAGAAGGAGGGTATTGTCAGACAGTCCCTGCTCCCCTGTCTATAGAAGGAGGGTATTGTCAGTCAGTCCCTGCTCCCCTGTCTATAGAAGGAGGGTATTGTCAGTCAGTCCCTGCTCCCCTGTCTATAGAAGGAGGGTATTGTCAGTCAGTCCCTGTTCCCCTGTCTATAGAAGGAGGGTATTGTCAGACAGTCCCTGCTCCCCTGTCTATAGAAGGAGGGTATTGTCAGTCAGTCCCTGCTTCCCTGTCTATAGAAGGAGGGTATTGTCAGTCAGTCCCTGTTCCCCTGTCTATAGAAGGAGGGTATTGTCAGACAGTCCCTGCTCCCCTGTCTATAGAAGGAGGGTATTGTCAGTCAGTCCCTGTTCCCCTGTCTATAGAAGGAGGGTATTGTCAGTCAGTCCCTGCTCCCCTGTCTATAGAAGGAGGGTATTGTCAGACAGTCCCTGCTCCCCTGTCTATAGAAGGAGGGTATTGTCAGTCAGTCCCTGCTCCCCTGTCTATAGAAGGAGGGTATTGTCCGTCCCTGCTCCCTTGTCTATAGAAGGAGGGTATTGTCAGTCAGTCCCTGCTCCCCTGTCTATAGAAGGAGGGTATTGTCCGCCCCTGCTCCCCTGTCTATAGAAGGAGGGTATTGTCAGACAGTCCCTGCTCCCCTGTCTATAGAAGGAGGGTATTGTCCGCCCCTGCTCCCCTGTCTATAGAAGGAGGGTATTGTCAGACAGTCCCTGCTCCCCTGTCTATAGAAGGAGGGTATTGTCCGTCCCTGCTCCCCTGTCTATAGAAGTAGGGTATTGTCAGACAGTCCCTGCTCCCCTGTCTATAGAAGGAGGGTATTGTCAGACAGTCCCTGCTCCCCTGTCTATAGAAGGAGGGTATTGTCAGACAGTCCCTGCTCCCCTGTCTATAGAAGGAGGGTATTGTCAGTCAGTCCCTGCTCCCCTGTCTATAGAAGGAGGGTATTGTCAGACAGTCCCTGCTCCCCTGTCTATAGAAGGAGGGTATTGTCAGTCAGTCCCTGCTCCCCTGTCTATAGAAGGAGGGTATTGTCAGTCAGTCCCTGCTCCCCTGTCTATAGAAGGAGGGTATTGTCAGTCAGTCCCTGCTCCCCTGTCTATAGAAGGAGGGTATTGTCAGACAGTCCCTGCTCCCCTGTCTATAGAAGGAGGGTATTGTCAGTCAGTCCCTGCTCCCCTGTCTATAGAAGGAGGGTATTGTCAGTCCCTGCTCCCCTGTCTATAGAAGGAGGGTATTGTCAGTCAGTCCCTGCTTCCCTGTCTATAGAAGGAGGGTATTGTCAGTCAGTCCCTGCTCCCCTGTCTTGGAAGGAGGGTATTGTCAGACAGTCCCTGCTCCCCTGTCTATAGAAGGAGGGTATTGTCAGTCAGTCCCTGCTCCCCTGTCTTGGAAGGAGGGTATTGTCAGACAGTCCCTGCTCCCCTGTCTATAGAAGGAGGGTATTGTCAGATAGTCCCTGCTCCCCTGTCTTGGAAGGAGGGTATTGTCAGTCAGTCCCTGCTCCCCTGTCTATAGAAGGAGGGTATTGTCAGTCAGTCCCTGCTCCCCTGTCTATAGAAGGAGGGTATTGTCAGTCAGTCCCTGCTCCCCTGTCTATAGAAGGAGGGTATTGTCAGACAGTCCCTGCTCCCCTGTCTATAGAAGGAGGGTATTGTCAGTCAGTCCCTGCTCCCCTGTCTATAGACGGAGGGTATTGTCAGTCCCTGCTCCCCTGTCTATAGAAGGAGGGTATTGTCAGTCAGTCCCTGCTCCCCTGTCTATAGAAGGAGGGTATTGTCAGTCAGTCCCTGCTCCCCTGTCTATAGAAGGAGCGTATTGTCAGACAGTCCCTGCTCCCCTGTCTATAGAAGGAGGGTATTGTCAGACAGTCCCTGCTCCCCTGTCTATAGAAGGAGGGTATTGTCATTCCCTGCTCCCCTGTCTATAGAAGGAGGGTATTGTCAGTCAGTCCCTGCTCCCCTGTCTATAGAAGGAGGGTATTGTCAGTCCCTGCTCCCCTGTCTATAGAAGGAGGGTATTGTCAGTCAGTCCCTGCTCCCCTGTCTATAGAAGGAGGGTATTGTCAGTCAGTCCCTGCTCCCCTGTCTATAGAAGGAGGGTATTGTCAGTCAGTCCCTGCTCCCCTGTCTATAGAAGGAGGGTATTGTCAGTCCCTGCTCCCCTGTCTATAGAAGGAGGGTATTGTCAGTCAGTCCCTGCTCCCCTGTCTATAGAAGGAGGGTATTGTCAGTCCCTGCTCCCCTGTCTATAGAAGGAGGGTATTGTCAGTCAGTCCCTGCTCCCCTGTCTATAGAAGGAGGGTATTGTCAGTCCCTGCCCCCCTGTCTATAGAAGGAGGGTATTGTCAGACAGTCCCTGCTCCCCTGTCTATAGAAGGAGGGTATTGTCAGTCCCTGCCCCCCTGTCTATAGAAGGAGGGTATTGTCAGTCCCTGCTCCCCTGTCTATAGAAGGAGGGTATTGTCAGTCAGTCCCTGCTCCCCTGTCTATAGAAGGAGGGTATTGTCAGACAGTCCCTGCTCCCCTGTCTATAGAAGGAGGGTATTGTCAGTCAGTCCCTGCTCCCCTGTCTATAGAAGGAGGGTATTGTCAGTCAGTCCCTGCTCCCCTGTCTATAGAAGGAGGGTATTGTCAGACAGTCCCTGCTCCCCTGTCTATAGAAGGAGGGTATTGTCAGTCAGTCCCTGCTCCCCTGTCTATAGAAGGAGGGTATTGTCAGTCAGTCCCTGCTCCCCTGTCTATAGAAGGAGGGTATTGTCAGTCAGTCCCTGCTCCCCTGTCTATAGAAGGAGGGTATTGTCCGCCCCTGCTCCCCTGTCTATAGAAGGAGGGTATTGTCAGACAGTCCCTGCTCCCCTGTCTATAGAAGGAGGGTATTGTCAGACAGTCCCTGCTCCCCTGTCTATAGAAGGAGGGTATTGTCAGACAGTCCCTGCTCCCCTGTCTATAGAAGGAGGGTATTGTCAGTCAGTCCCTGCTCCCCTGTCTATAGAAGGAGGGTATTGTCAGACAGTCCCTGCTCCCCTGTCTATAGAAGGAGGGTATTGTCAGTCAGTCCCTGCTCCCCTGTCTATAGAAGGAGGGTATTGTCAGTCCCTGCTCCCCTGTCTATAGAAGGAGGGTATTGTCAGACAGTCCCTGCTCCCCTGTCTATAGAAGGAGGGTATTGTCCGTCCCTGCTCCCCTGTCTATAGAAGGAGGGTATTGTCAGTCAGTCCCTGCTCCCCTGTCTATAGAAGGAGGGTATTGTCAGTCAGTCCCTGCTCCCCTGTCTATAGAAGGAGGGTATTGTCAGTCAGTCCCTGCTCCCCTGTCTATAGAAGGAGGGTATTGTCAGACAGTCCCTGCTCCCCTGTCTATAGAAGGAGGGTATTGTCCGTCCCTGCTCCCCTGTCTATAGAAGGAGGGTATTGTCAGTCAGTCCCTGCTCCCCTGTCTATAGAAGGAGGGTATTGTCAGTCAGTCCCTGCTCCCCTGTCTATAGAAGGAGGGTATTGTCAGTCAGTCCCTGCTCCCCTGTCTATAGAAGGAGGGTATTGTCCGTCCCTGCTGCCCTGTCTATAGAAGGAGGGTATTGTCAGTCAGTCCCTGCTCCCCTGTCTATAGAAGGAGGGTATTGTCCGTCCCTGCTCCCCTGTCTATAGAAGGAGGGTATTGTCAGACAGTCCCTGCTCCCCTGTCTATAGAAGGAGGGTATTGTCCGTCCCTGCTCCCCTGTCTATAGAAGGAGGGTATTGTCCGTCCCTGCTCCCCTGTCTATAGAAGGAGGGTATTGTCCGTCCCTGCTCCCCTGTCTATAGAAGGAGGGTATTGTCCGTCCCTGCTCCCCTGTCTATAGAAGGAGGGTATTGTCCGTCCCTGCTCCCCTGTCTATAGAAGGAGGGTATTGTCAGACAGTCCCTGCTCCCCTGTCTATAGAAGGAGGGTATTGTCAGTCAGTCCCTTCTCCCCTGTCTATAGAAGGAGGGTATTGTCAGACAGTCCCTGCTCCCCTGTCTATAGAAGGAGGGTATTGTCCGTCCCTGCTCCCCTGTCTATAGAAGGAGAGTATTGTCAGTCCCTGCTCCCCTGTCTATAGAAGGAGGGTATTGTCCGTCCCTGCTCCCCTGTCTATAGAGGGAGGGTATTGTCCGTCCCTGCTCCCCTGTCTATAGAAGGAGGGTATTGTCAGTCAGTCCCTGTTCCCCTGTCTATAGAAGGAGGGTATTGTCAGTCCCTGCTCCCCTGTCTATAGAAGGAGGGTATTGTCAGTCAGTCCCTGTTCCCCTGTCTATAGAAGGAGGGTATTGTCAGACAGTCCCTGCTCCCCTGTCTATAGAAGGAGGGTATTGTCAGACAGTCCCTGCTCCCCTGTCTATAGAAGGAGGGTATTGTCAGTCAGTCCCTGCTCCCCTGTCTATAGAAGGAGGGTATTGTCAGTCAGTCCCTGCTCCCCTGTCTATAGAAGGAGGGTATTGTCAGTCAGTCCCTGTTCCCCTGTCTATAGAAGGAGGGTATTGTCATTCAGTCCCTGCTCCCCTGTCTATAGAAGGAGGGTATTGTCAGACAGTCCCTGCTCCCCTGTCTATAGAAGGAGGGTATTGTCAGTCAGTCCCTGCTCCCCTGTCTATTGAAGGAGGGTATTGTCAGACAGTCCCTGCTCCCCTGTCTATAGAAGGAGGGTATTGTCAGACAGTCCCTGCTCCCCTGTCTATAGAAGGAGGGTATTGTCAGTCAGTCCCTGCTCCCCTGTCTATAGAAGGAGGGTATTGTCAGTCAGTCCCTGCTCCCCTGTCTATTGAAGGAGGGTATTGTCAGTCCCTGCTCCCCTGTCTATAGAAGGAGGGTATTGTCAGTCCCTGCTCCCCTGTCTATTGAAGGAGGGTATTGTCAGACAGTCCCTGCTCCCCTGTCTATAGAAGGAGGGTATTGTCAGTCAGTCCCTGCTCCCCTGTCTATAGAAGGAGGGTATTGTCAGTCCCTGCTCCCCTGTCTATAGAAGGAGGGTATTGTCAGACAGTCCCTGCTCCCCTGTCTATAGAAGGAGGGTATTGTCAGACAGTCCCTGCTCCCCTGTCTATAGAAGGAGGGTATCGTCAGTCCCTGCTCCCCTGTCTATAGAAGGAGGGTATTGTCAGTCAGTCCCTGCTCCCCTGTCTTTAGAAGGAGGGTATTGTCAGTCCCTGCTCCCCTGTCTATAGAAGGAGGGTATTGTCAGTCCCTGCCCCCCTGTCTATAGAAGGAGGGTATTGTCAGACAGTCCCTGCTCCCCTGTCTATAGAAGGAGGGTATTGTCAGTCCCTGCTCCCCTGTCTATAGAAGGAGGGTATTGTCAGACAGTCCCTGCTCCCCTGTCTATAGAAGGAGGGTATTGTCAGTCAGTCCCTGCTCCCCTGTCTATAGAAGGAGGGTATTGTCAGACAGTCCCTGCTCCCCTGTCTATAGAAGGAGGGTATTGTCAGTCAGTCCCTGCTCCCCTGTCTATAGAAGGAGGGTATTGTCAGTCAGTCCCTGCTCCCCTGTCTATAGAAAGAGGGTATTGTCAGACAGTCCCTGCTCCCCTGTCTATAGAAGGAGGGTATTGTCAGACAGTCCCTGCTCCCCTGTCTATAGAAAGAGGGTATTGTCAGACAGTCCCTGCTCCCCTGTCTATAAAAGGAGGGTATTGTCAGACAGTCCCTGCTCCCCTGTCTATAGAAGGAGGGTATTGTCAGTCCCTGCTCCCCTGTCTATAGAAGGAGGGTATTGTCAGTCAGTCCCTGCTCACCTGTCTATAGAAGGAGGGTATTGTCAGACAGTCCCTGCTCCCCTGTCTATAGAAGGAGGGTATTGTCAGTCAGTCCCTGCTCCCCTGTCTATAGAAGGAGGGTATTGTCAGTCAGTCCCTGCTCCCCTGTCTATAGAAGGAGGGTATTGTCAGACAGTCCCTGCTCCCCTGTCTATAGAAGGAGGGTATTGTCAGACAGTCCCTGCTCCCCTATTGCCTATACAATAAATATATTTTGGGAGATATTATGGGGGTTCAGGTACCATAGTGGCTGTATAATTATGGTGCTGCCTAGGGGCAGCTCTTGTGCTGCTGTATTTTCCTGTGAGTGGAGAGTTGGGTTTTGTTAGACGGTGCCTGGAGATTGTGCAGACTTGCCGGGTATTGTCTGATACTCCCTCGCACTGCGGCTGCGCAATGCATCCAGATCGAACAGAACCATCAGAACCAGCACCAAGAGACAGACATGGAGAGAAAGGTGAGAGTGCATAAAACCCTAATAGAGACAACCCTGAGACTGCAGGGATCCTGCACACTGACAGAGACAGACTGAGACTGCAGGGATCCCCACACACACTGACAGAGACAGACTGAGACTGCAGGGATCCCCACACACACTGACAGAGACAGCCCCGAGACTGCAGGAATCCCCACACACAGACATAGACAGGCTGAGACTGCAGGGATCCCCACACACACTGACAGAGACAGACTGAGACTGCAGGAATCCCCACACACAGACATAGACGGACTGAGACTGCAGGAATCCCCACACACAGACATAGACAGACTGAGACTGCAGGGATCCCACACACACAGACATAGACAGACTGAGACTCCAGGGATCCCACACACACTGACAGAGACAGACTGAGACTGCAGGGATCCCACACACACAGACATAGACAGACTGAGACTCCAGGGATCCCACACACACTGACAGAGACAGACCAAGACTGTAGGGATCCCACACACACTGACAGAGACAGACTGAGACTGCAGGGATCCCACACACACAGACATAGACAGACTGAGACTGCAGGGATCCCACACACAAACATAGACAGACTGAGACTCCAGGGATCCCACACACACTGACAGAGACAGACCGAGACTGTAGGGATCCCACACACACTGACAGAGACAGACCGAGACTGTAGGGATCCCACACACACTGACAGAGACAGACCGAGACTGTAGGGATCCCCACACACACTGACAGGGACAGACTGAGACTGTAGGGATCCCCACACACTGACAGAGACAGACTGAGACTGTAGGGATCCCACACACACTGAGAGAGACAGATTGAGACTGTAGGGATCCCCACACACTGACAGGGACAGACTGAGACTGTAGGGATCCCACACACACTGACAGGGACAGACTGAGACTGTAGGGATCCCACACACACTGACAGAGACAGACTGAGACTGTAGGGATCCCACACACACAGACAGAGACAGACTGAGACTGTAGGGATCCCACACACACTGACAGAGACAGACTGAGACTGTAGGGATCCCACACACACAGACAGAGACAGACCGAGACTGTAGGGATCCCACACACACTGACAGAGACAGACTGAGACTGTAGGGATCCCCACACACACAGACAGACCGAGACTGTAGGGATCCCCACACACACTGACAGAGACAGACTGAGACTGTAGGGATCCCACACACACTGACAGAGACAGACTGGGACTGTAGGGATCCCCACACACTGACAGAGACAGACTGAGACTGTAGGGATCCCCACACACTGACAGAGACAGACTGAGACTGTAGGGATCGCACACACACAGACAGACCGAGACTGTAGGGATCCCACACACACTGACAGAGACAGACTGAGACTGTAGGGATCCCACACACACTGACAGAGACAGACTGAGACTGTAGGGATCCCCACACACTGACAGAGACAGACTGAGACTGTAGGGATCCCACACACACAGACAGACCGAGACTGTAGGGATCCCACACACACTGACAGAGACAGACTGAGACTGTAGGGATCCCACACACACAGACAGACCGAGACTGTAGGGATCCCACACACACTGACAGAGACAGACTGAGACTGTAGGGATCCCACACACACTGACAGAGACAGACTGAGACTGTAGGGATCCCCACACACTGACAGAGACAGACTGAGACTGTAGGGATCCCACACACACTGACAGAGACAGACTGAGACTGTAGGTACCCCACACACAGACATATACAGACTGAGACTGTAGGGATCCCACACACACTGACAGAGACAGACTGAGACTGTAGGGATCCCCACACACACAGACAGACCAAGACTGTAGGGATCCCACACACACTGACAGAGACAGACTGAGACTGTAGGGATCCCACACACTGACAGAGACAGACTGAGACTGTAGGGATCCCACACACACTGACAGAGACAGACTGAGACTGTAGGGATCCCACACACACTGACAGAGACAGACTGAGACTGTAGGGATCCCACACACACTGACAGAGACAGACTGAGACTGTAGGGATCCCACACACACTGACAGAGACAGACTGAGACTGTAGGGATCCCCACACACACTGGCAGAGACAGACTGAGACTGTAGGGATCCCACACACTGACAGAGACAGACTGAGACTGTAGGGATCCCACACACACTGGCAGAGACAGACCGAGACTGTAGGGATCCCACACACTGACAGAGACAGACCGAGACTGTAGGGATCCCCCTGCTTTTCAGTAGGTGCATTAAAGGTAACGTATATAAGGCACAATATACACTTTTTTTAAAGGCACGGTATCACCTTCTAGAGGGAATTATGGGTAATACAGGGCGGGGCTTGTTCACTAAGTACTGGGTTCTGGTCCCATTCTGTGTAGTTATGTGAGTTACCCCTGGCACCTCTCCCCTCTCTATAGGGGGCACCCTGTCCCCACTTGGCACCTCTCCCCTCTCTATAGGGGGCACCCTGTCCCCACTTGGCACCTCTCCCCTCTCTATAGGGGGCACCCTGTCCCCACTTGGCACCTCTCTATAGGGGGCACCCTGTCCCCACTTGGCACCTCTCTCCTCTCTATAGGGGGTGCCCTGTCCCCACTTGGCACCTCTCCCCTCTCTATAGGGGGCGCCCTGTCCCCACTTGGCACCTCTCTCCTCTCTATAGGGGGTGCCCTGTCCCCACTTGGCACCTCTCCCCTCTCTATAGGGGGCACCCTGTCCCCACTTGGCACCTCTCCCCTCTCTATAGGGGGCGCCCTGTCCCCACTTGGCACCTCTCCCCTCTCTATAGGGGGCGCCCTGTCCCCACTTGGCACCTCTCTCCTCTCTATAGGGGGTGCCCTGTCCCCACTTGGCATCTCTCCCCTCTATACGGTGCACCCTGTCCCCCCTTGGCATCTTTCCCCTCTCTATAGGGGGCACCCTGTCCCCCCTTGGCATCTCTCCCCTCTCTATAGGGGGCATCCAGTCCCCCCTTGGCATCTCTCCCCTCTCTATAGGGGGCGCCCTGTCCCCACTTGGCACCTCTCAACTCTCTATAGGGGGCGCCCTGTCCCCACTTGGCACCTCTCCCCTCTCTATAGGGGGCGCCCTGTCCCCACTTGGCACCTCTCCCCTCTCTATAGGGGGCGCCCTGTCCCCCCTTAGCATCTCTCCCCTCTCTATAGGGGGCACCCTGTCCCCCCTTAGCATCTCTCCCCTCTCTATAGGGGGCACCCTGTCCCCACTTGGCATCTCTCCCCTCTCTATAGGGGGCACCCTGTCCCCACTTGGCATCTCTCCCCTCTCTATAGGGGGCGCCCTGTCCCCCCTTGGCACCTTTCCCCTCTCTATAGGGGGCACCCTGTCCCCACTTGGCACCTCTCCCCTCTCTATAGGGGGCGCCCTGTCCCCACTTGGCACCTCTCCCCTCTCTATAGGGGGCGCCCTGTCCCCCCTTGGCACCTCTCCCCTCTCTATAGGGGGCGCCCTGTTCCCACTTGGCACCTCTCCCCTCTTTATAGGGGGCGCCCTGTCCCCCCTTGGCATCTCTCCCCTCTCTATAGGGGGTACCCTGTCCCCCCTTTGCACCTCTCCTCTCTCTCTATACGGCAAAGTGCTGGGGCAGGTTTATGCTAACTGGGGCACCAATAGTTTTATGGTATCTCTCTGTACAGGCTATGGGCAAACTTAGGGGGCTGTTCCTGCTAAATTGTGCTTAGTACAGGGGAATCCCTATGTGCCATAGTTTTATGGTATCTCTCTGTACAGGCTATGAGCAAACTTAGGGGGCTGTTCCTGCTGAATTGTGCTTAGTACAGGGGAATCCCTATGTGCCATAGTGTTATGGTATCTCTCTGTACAGGCTATGGGCAAACTTAGGGGGCTGTTCCTGCTGAATTGTGCTTAGTACAGGGGAATCCCTATGTGCCATAGTTTTATGGTATCTCTCTGTACAGGCTATGGGCAAACTTAGGGGGCTGTTCCTGCTGAATTGTGCTTAGTACAGGGGAATCCCTATGTGCCATAGTCTTATGGTATCTCTCTGTACAGGCTATGAGCAAACTTAGGGGGCTGTTCCTGCTGAATTGTGCTTAGTACAGCGGAATCCCTATGTGCCATAGTTTTATGGTATCTCTCTGTACAGGCTATGAGCAAACTTAAGGGGCTGTTCCTGCTGAATTGTGCTTAGTACAGGGGAATCCCTATGTGCCATAGTTTTATGGTATCTCTCTGTACAGGCTA
Source organism: Xenopus tropicalis (assembly GCF_000004195.4). NCBI lineage: Eukaryota > Metazoa > Chordata > Amphibia > Anura > Pipidae > Xenopus > Xenopus tropicalis. Next base: position 392,269 of record NC_030682.2, read on the forward strand.
TGAGCAAACTTAGGGGGCTGTTCCTGCTGAATTGTGCTTAGTACAGGGGAATCCCTATGTGCCATAGTTTTATGGTATCTCTCTGTACAGGCTATGAGCAAACTTAGGGGGCTGTTCCTGCTGAATTGTGCTTAGTACAGGGGAATCCCTATGTGCCATAGTTTTATGGTATCTCTCTGTATAGGCTATGAGCAAACTTAGGGGGCTGTTCCTGCTGAATTGTGCTTAGTACAAGGGATACCTGGGCTGTTCATCTTCCCCAGCAGTTACAGGGGGCACCCACAAGCACCAATGAGGGAAGTAGGCAAGTGAAAGCTTACTGCTTATTGGTTAGAATGGGTTACTAGTATCTTTAGCCTTTCTACTACTGAGCCAATCACAGATAAATGGTTTCTGCTCTCATTATAATAACAGCACTAGGTGAGTAACAGCTAACTGCTGATTGGCTGCTGTGGGTCACATGGCAGGGTAAGTGACAGAGCTGTGAGACAGACAGGGGAAGTGACAGCCATGAGACAAACAGGGGAAGTGACAGCCATGAGACAGACAGGGGAAGTGACAGCCATGAGACAGACAGGGGAAGTGACAGCCATGAGACAGACAGGGGAAGTGACTGAGCCGTGAGACAGACAGGGGAAGTGACAGCCATGAGACAGACAGGAGATGTGACAGCCATGAGACAGACAGGGGAAGTGACAGCCATGAGACAGACAGGGGAAGTGACAGCCATGAGACAGACAGGGGAAGTGACAGCCATGAGACAGACAGGGGAAGTGACAGAGCCGTTAGACAGACAGGGGAAGTGACAGAGCCGTTAGACAGACAGGGGAAGTGACAGAGCCGTTAGACAGACAGGGGAAGTGACAGAGCCGTGAGACAGACAGGGGAAGTGACAGCCGTGAGACAGACAGGGGAAGTGACAGAGCCGTGAGACAGACAGGGGAAGTGACAGCCATGAGACAGACAGGGGAAGTGACAGCCATGAGACAGACAGGGGAAGTGACAGAGCCGTTAGACAGACAGGGGAAGTGACAGAGCCGTTAGACAGACAGGGGAAGTGACAGAGCCGTTAGACAGACAGGGGAAGTGACAGAGCCGTTAGACAGACAGGGGAAGTGACAGGGCCGTGAGACAGACAGGGGAAGTGACAGCCGTGAGACAGACAGGGGAAGTGACAGAGCCGTGAGACAGACAGGGGAAGTGACAGAGCCGTGAGACAGGCAGGGGAAGTGACAGACCCGTGAGACAGACAGGGGAAGTGACAGCCATGAGACAGACAGGAGATGTGACAGCCATGAGACAGACAGGGGAAGTGACAGCCATGAGACAGACAGGGGAAGTGACAGCCATGAGACAGACAGGGGAAGTGACAGCCATGAGACAGACAGGGGAAGTGACAGAGCCGTTAGACAGACAGGGGAAGTGACAGAGCCGTTAGATAGACAGGGGAAGTGACAGAGCCGTTAGACAGACAGGGGAAGTGACAGAGCCGTGAGACAGACAGGGGAAGTGACAGCCGTGAGACAGACAGGGGAAGTGACAGAGCCGTGAGACAGACAGGGGAAGTGACAGAGACGTGAGACAGGCAGGGGAAGTGACAGACCCGTGAGACAGACAGGGGAAGTGACTGAGCCGTGAGACAGACAGGGGAAGTGACTGAGCCGTGAGACAGACAGGGGAAGTGACTGAGCCGTGAGACAGACAGGGGAAGTGACTGAGCCGTGAGACAGACAGGGGAAGTGACTGAGCCGTGAGACAGACAGGGGAAGTGACTGAGCCGTGAGACAGACAGGGGAAGTGACTGAGCCGTGAGACAGGCAGGGGAAGTGACTGAGCCGTGAGACAGACGGGGAAGTGACAGAGCCGTGAGACAGACGGGGAAGTGACAGAGCCGTGAGACAGACAGGGGAAGTGACAGAGCCGTGAGACAGGCAGGGGAAGTGACAGACCCGTGAGACAGACAGGGGAAGTGACTGAGCCGTGAGACAGACAGGGGAAGTGACAGAGCCGTGAGACAGGCAGGGGAAGTGACAGACCCGTGAGACAGACAGGGGAAGTGACTGAGCCGTGAGACAGACAGGGGAAGTGACTGAGCCGTGAGACAGACGGGGAAGTGACTGAGCCGTGAGACAGGCAGGGGAAGTGACTGAGCCGTGAGACAGACGGGGAAGTGACAGAGCCGTGAGACAGACGGGGAAGTGACAGAGCCGTGAGACAGACAGGGGAAGTGTCAGAGCCGTGAGACAGGCAGGGGAAGTGACAGACCCGTGAGACAGACAGGGGAAGTGACTGAGCCGTGAGACAGACGGGGAAGTGACTGAGCCGTGAGACAGGCAGGGGAAGTGACTGAGCCGTGAGACAGGCAGGGGAAGTGACTGAGCCGTGAGACAGACGGGGAAGTGACAGAGCCGTGAGACAGACAGGGGAAGTGTCAGAGCCGTGAGACAGACGGGGAAGTGACAGAGCCGTGAGACAGACAGGGGAAGTGACAGACCCGTGAGACAGACAGGGGAAGTGACTGAGCCGTGAGACAGGCAGGGGAAGTGACTGAGCCGTGAGACAGACGGGGAAGTGACAGAGCCGTGAGACAGACGGGGAAGTGACAGAGCCGTGAGACAGACAGGGGAAGTGACAGAGCCGTGAGACAGGCAGGGGAAGTGACAGACCCGTGAGACAGACAGGGGAAGTGACTGAGCCGTGAGACAGACAGGGGAAGTGACAGAGCCGTGAGACAGGCAGGGGAAGTGACAGACCCGTGAGACAGACAGGGGAAGTGACTGAGCCGTGAGACAGACAGGGGAAGTGACTGAGCCGTGAGACAGACGGGGAAGTGACTGAGCCGTGAGACAGGCAGGGGAAGTGACAGAGCCGTGAGACAGACGGGGAAGTGACAGAGCCGTGAGACAGACGGGGAAGTGACTGAGCCGTGAGACAGGCAGGGGAAGTGACAGAGCCGTGAGACAGACGGGGAAGTGACAGAGCCGTGAGACAGACGGGGAAGTGACAGAGCCATGAGACAGACAGGGGAAGTGTCAGAGCCGTGAGACAGACAGGGGAAGTGTCAGAGCCGTGAGACAGACAGGGGAAGTGACAGAGCCGTGAGACAGACAGGGGAAGTGACAGAGCCGTGAGACAGACAGGGGAAGTGACAGAGCCGTGAGACAGGCAGGGGAAGTGACAGAGCCGTGAGACAGACAGGGGAAGTGTCAGAGCCGTGAGACAGACAGGGGAAGTGACAGAGCCGTGAGACAGACAGGGGAAGTGACAGAGCCGTGAGACAGACAGGGGAAGTGTCAGAGCCGTGAGACAGACAGGGGAAGTGACAGAGCCGTGAGACAGACAGGGGAAGTGTCAGAGCCGTGAGACAGACAGGGGAAGTGACAGAGCCGTGAGACAGACAGGGGAAGTGACAGAGCCGTGAGACAGACAGGGGAAGTGACAGAGCCGTGAGACAGACAGGGGAAGTGTCAGAGCCGTGAGACAGACAGGGGAAGTGACAGAGCCGTGAGACAGACAGGGGAAGTGACAGAGCCGTGAGACAGACAGGGGAAGTGACAGAGCCGTGAGACAGACAGGGGAAGTGACAGAGCCGTGAGACAGACAGGGGAAGTGACAGAGCCGTGAGACAGACAGGGGAAGTGACAGAGCCGTGAGACAGACAGGGGAAGTGTCAGAGCCGTGAGACAGGCAGGGGAAGTGACAGAGCCGTGAGACAGAGAGAGAAGGGAAACTGAACCATAAAGTTCCTACAATGAGACCCAGGGAAGAAGACTGAGGAGACAGAGGGGATTCTCACAGAATGCGAGACAGACAGAGACAGCTGCAGGACAGCTGGACAAGCACACAGTCATTCCAAGCTATAGACAGGCAGAGACAGCTGCGATAGGCAGAGAGACTGTACAGTACTGTGCTGGGTCTATTCCTGGCTTATCAGTGGAAGGAATGTGGCTCATGTAGGGGGGAGAGTGGGCCCTCATCCCAGCCCTGAGAGACCCCCAGCCTGACCGCCAGAGAGAGGCATCGGCAGACCCTCCACTTCCAGAGACCTGTGTGAGTCCTACGGGGAGAGAGACCCAGGGCTTACAGACAGAGAGAGACTTCCATAGAGCTGTGTGAGTCCTACAGGGAGAGAGACCCAGGGCTTACAGACAGAGAGAGACTTCCATAGAGCTGTGTGAGTCCTACGGGGAGAGAGACCCAGGGCTTACAGACAGAGAGAGACTTCCATAGAGCTGTGAGTCCTACGGGGAGAGAGACCCAGGGCTTACAGACAGAGAGAGACTTCCATAGAGCTGTGTGAGTCCTACAGGGAGAGAGACCCAGGGCTTACAGACAGAGAGAGACTTCCATAGAGCTGTGTGAGTCCTACGGGGAGAGAGACCCAGGGCTTACAGACAGAGAGAGACTTCCATAGAGCTGTGTGAGTCCTACGGGGAGAGAGACCCAGGGCTTACAGACAGAGAGAGACTTCCATAGAGCTGTGTGAGTCCTACGGGGAGAGAGACCCAGGGCTTACAGACAGAGAGAGACTTCCATAGAGCTGTGTGAGTCCTACGGGGAGAGAGACCCAGGGCTTACAGACAGAGAGAGACTTCCATAGAGCTGTGTGAGTCCTACAGGGAGAGACCCAGGGCTTACAGACAGAGAGAGACTTCCATAGAGCTGTGAGTCCTACGGGGAGAGAGACCCAGGGCTTACAGACAGAGAGAGACTTCCATAGAGCTGTGTGAGTCCTACGGGGAGAGAGACCCAGGGCTTACAGACAGAGAGAGACTTCCATAGAGCTGTGTGAGTCCTACGGGGAGAGAGACCCAGGGCTTACAGACAGAGAGAGACTTCCATAGAGCTGTGTGAGTCCTACGGGGAGAGAGACCCAGGGCTTACAGACAGAGAGAGACTTCCATAGAGCTGTGTGAGTCCTACGGGGAGAGAGACCCAGGGCTTACAGATAGAGAGAGACTTCCATAGAGCTGTGTGAGTCCTACAGGGAGAGACCCAGGGCTTACAGACAGAGAGAGACTTCCATAGAGCTGTGTGAGTCCTACAGGGAGAGACCCAGGGCTTACAGACAGAGAGAGACTTCCATAGAGCTGTGTGAGTCCTACAGGGAGAGACCCAGGGCTTACAGATAGAGAGAGACTTCCATAGAGCTGTGTGAGTCCTACAGGGAGAGACCCAGGGCTTACAGACAGAGAGAGACTTCCATAGAGCTGTGTGAGTCCTACGGGGAGAGAGACCCAGGGCTTACAGACAGAGAGAGACTTCCATAGAGCTGTGTGAGTCCTACAGGGGAGAGAGACCCAGGACTTACAGACAGAGAGAGACTTCCATAGAGCTGTGTGAGTCCTACAGGGGAGAGAGACCCAGGACTTACAGACAGAGAGAGACTTCCATAGAGCTGTGTGAGTCCTACAGGGAGAGAGACTTCCATAGAGCTGTGTGAGTCCTACAGGGAGAGAGACCCAGGGCTTACAGACAGAGAGAGACTTCCATAGAGCTGTGTGAGTCCAACAGGGGAGAGACCCAAGGCTTACAGACAGAGAGAGACTTCCATAGAGCTGTGTGAGTCCAACAGGGGAGAGACCCAGGGCTTACAGACAGAGAGAGACTTCCATAGAGCTGTGTGAGTCCAACAGGGGAGAGACCCAGGACTTACAGACAGAGAGAGACTTCCATAGAGCTGTGTGAGTCCTACAGGGGAGAGAGACTTCCATAGAGCTGTGTGAGTCCTACAGGGAGAGAGACTTCCATAGAGCTGTGAGTCCTACAGGGGAGAGAGACCCAGGGCTTACAGACAGAGAGAGACTTCCATAGAGCTGTGTAAGTCCTACAGGGGAGAGAGACTTCCATAGAGCTGTGTGAGTCCTACAGGGGAGAGAGACTTCCATAGAGCTGTGAGTCCTACAGGGAGAGAGACTTCCATAGAGCTGTGTGAGTCCTACAGGGGAGAGAGACCCAGGGCTTACAGACAGAGAGAGACTTCCATAGAGCTGTGTGAGTCCTACAGGGGAGAGAGACCCAGGGCTTACAGACAGAGAGAGACTTCCATAGAGCTGTGTGAGTCCTACAGGGAGAGAGACTTCCATAGAGCTGTGTGAGTCCTACAGGGGAGAGAGACCCAGGGCTTACAGACAGAGAGAGACTTCCATAGAGCTGTGTGAGTCCTACAGGGGAGAGAGACCCAGAGCTTACAGACAGAGAGAGACTTCCATAGAGCTGTGTGAGTCCTACGGGGAGAGAGACCCAGGGCTTACAGACAGAGAGAGACTTCCATAGAGCTGTGTGAGTCCTACAGGGGAGAGAGACTTCCATAGAGCTGTGAGTCCTACAGGGGAGAGAGACCCAGGGCTTACAGACAGAGAGAGACTTCCATAGAGCTGTGTGAGTCCTACAGGGGAGAGAGACTTCCATAGAGCTGTGAGTCCTACAGGGGAGAGAGACCCAGGGCTTACAGACAGAGAGAGACTTCCATAGAGCTGTGTGAGTCCTACAGGGGAGAGAGACCCAGGGCTTACAGACAGAGAGAGACTTCCATAGAGCTGTGTGAGTCCAACAGGGGAGAGAGACTTCCATAGAGCTGTGTGAGTCCTACAGGGGAGAGAGAGGGAGAGAATGCAGAGAGTTTAGGTGGGGGTGGCAGTCTCACAGTACAGAGAGCGCTCTGATGGTTGTCACAGCCAGTGTACAAGGAGGGAGGGGGAGGGTAAAGAGAGAATTCTGAGGGAACTCACAGACCGTAGTAGACAGTCTGCATTTAAGTAGCAGAAAGGAACAGTCCAACAGAACTCAGAGAGAGCTCACAGACCGTAGTAGACAGTCTGCATTTAGGTAGCGGAGAGTAACAATCCCACAGAACTCAGAGAGAGCTCACAGACCGTAGTAGACAGTCTGCTTTTAGGTAGCGGAGAGTAACAGTCCCACAGAACTCAGAGAGAGCTCACAGACCATAGTAGACAGTCTGCATTTAAGTAGCAGAAAGGAACAGTCCAACAGAACTCAGAGAGAGCTCACAGACCGTGGTAGACAGTCTGCATTTAGGTAGCGGAGAGTAACAATCCCACAGAACTCAGAGAGAGCTCACAGACCGTAGTAGACAGTCTGCTTTTAGGTAGCGGAGAGTAACAGTCCCACAGAACTCAGAGAGAGCTCACAGATCGTAGTAGACAGTCTGCATTTAGGTAGCGGAGAGTAACAGTCCCACAGAACTCAGAGAGAGCTCACAGACCGTAGTAGACAGTCTGCGTTTGGGTAGGAAAATAGAACAGTCCCACAGAACTCAGAGAGAGCTCACAGACCGTAGTAGACAGTCTGCGTTTGGGTAGGAAAATAGAACAGTCCCACAGGAGGTCAGACTGTACCCCTGGGGTACCTACAGCCTCATGTAGAAGGCACAACATACCGGAGGGTTCAACCCACTTACCTTTCTCATCTGTGAGGGTGTCGGTTCTGGTACTGACTGATCCTCTCCTGCTATTGGGTCTCATACACTGAGTAACACTTCCCCTTTATATTTATGGGCTGAACCCATCCCCCGCAATTCAGCCTGTGGTATTGGGGTTCTGTTGGGCTGAAGCCGGTCCCATAGAGGGTACAGACAGTATTTGGGGGGACAGAGAGGCTGGTCCCATAGAGGGTACAGACAGTATTTGGGGGGGCAGAGAGGCTGGTCCCATAGAGGGTACAGACAGTATTTGGGGGGGCAGAGAGGCCGGTCCCGTAGAGGGTACATATAGTATTTGGGGGGCAGAGAGGCTGGTCCCATAGAGGGTACAGACAGTATTTGGGGGGGCAGAGAGGCCGGTCCCATAGAGGGTACAGACAGTATTTGGGGGGGCAGAGAGGCCGGTCCCATAGAGGGTACAGACAGTATTTGGGGGGTAGAGAGGGCGGTTCCATAGAGGGTACAGACAGTATTTGGGGGGCAGAGAGGCCGGTCCCATAGAGGGTACAGACAGTATTTGGGGGGCAGAGAGGCCGGTCCCATAGAGGGTACAGACAGTATTTGGGGGGCAGAGAGGCCGGTCCCATAGAGGGTACAGACAGTATTTGGGGGGGCAGAGAGGCCGGTCTCATAGAGGGTACAGACAGTATTTGGGGGGTAGAGAGGGCGGTTCCATAGAGGGTACAGACAGTATTTGGGGGGGCAGAGAGGCCGGTCCCATAGAGGGCACAGACAGTATTTGGGGGGGCAGAGAGGCCGGTCCCATAGAGGGTACAGACAGTATTTGGGGGGCAGAGAGGCCGGTCCCATAGAGGGTACAGACAGTATTTGGGGGGCAGAGAGGCCGGTCCCATAGAGGGTACAGACAGTATTTGGGGGGGCAAAGAGGCCGGTCCCATAGAGGGTACAGACAGTATTTGGGGGCAGAGAGGCCGGTCCCATAGAGGGTACAGACAGTATTTGGGGGGCAGAGAGGCCGGTCCCATAGAGGGTACAGACAGTATTTGGGGGGGCAGAGAGGCCGGTCCCATAGAGGGTACAGCCAGTATTTGGGGGGGCAGAGAGGCCGGTCCCATAGAGGGTACAGACAGTATTTGGGGGGGCAGAGAGGCCGGTCCCATAGAGAGTACAGACAGTATTTGGGGGGGCAGAGGGTACAGTTGGGGTACAGGCAGTATTTGGGGGGGCAGAGGGTACAGTTGGGGTACAGACAGTATTTGGGGGGGCAGGGGGGTACTATCAGTTGGGGTACAGACAGTATTTGGGGGGGCAGAGGGTACAGTTGGGGTACAGACAGTATTTGGGGGGGCAGAGGGTACAGTTGGGGTACACACAGTATTTGGGGGGGGCAGAGGGTACAGTTGGGGTACAGACAGTATTTGGGGGGGCAGAGGGTACAGTTGGGGTACAGACAGTATTTGGGGGGGGCAGAGGGTACAGTTGGGGTACAGACAGTATTTGGGGGGGCAGGGGGTACTATCAGTTGGGGTACAGACAGTATTTGGGGGGGCAGAGGGTACAGTTGGGGTACACACAGTATTTGGGGGGGGCAGAGGGTACAGTTGGGGTACAGACAGTATTTGGGGGGACAGAGGGTACAGTTGGGGTACAGACAGTATTTGGGGGGGCAGAGGGTACAGTTGGGGTACAGACAGTATTTGGGGGGGCAGAGGGTACAGTTGGGGTACAGACAGTATTTGGGGGGGGCAGAGGGTACAGTTGGGGTACAGACAGTATTTGGGGGGGCAGAGGGTACAGTTGGGGTACAGACAGTATTTGGGGGGGCAGAGGGTACAGTTGGGGTACAGACAGTATTTGGGGGGGCAGAGGGTACAGTTGGGGTACAGACAGTATTTGGGGGGACAGGGGGTACAGTTGGGGTACAGACAGTATTTGGGGGGGGCAGAGGGTACAGTTGGGGTACAGACAGTATTTGGGGGGACAGAGGGTACAGTTGGGGTACAGACAGTATTTGGGGGGACAGAGGGTACAGTTGGGGTACAGACAGTATTTGGGGGGGGCAGAGGGTACAGTTGGGGTACAGACAGTATTTGGGGGGGCAGAGGGTACAGTTGGGGTACAGACAGTATTTGGGGGGACAGAGGGTACAGTTGGGGTACAGACAGTATTTCGGGGGGGGCAGAGGGTACAGTTGGGGTACAGACAGTATTTGGGGGGGACAGAGGGTACAGTTGGGGTACAGACAGTATTTGGGGGGACAGAGGGTACAGTTGGGGTACAGACAGTATTTGGGGGGACAGAGGGTACAGTTGGGGTACAGACAGTATTTGGGGGGGACAGAGGGTACAGTTGGGGTACAGACAGTATTTGGGGGGGGCAGAGGGTACAGTTGGGGTACAGACAGTATTTGGGGGGGCAGAGGGTACAGTTGGGGTACAGACAGTATTTGGGGGGACAGAGGGTACAGTTGGGGTACAGACAGTATTTGGGGGGGGGCAGAGGGTACAGTTGGGGTACAGACAGTATTTGGGGGGGGGGCAGAGGGTACAGTTGGGGTACAGACAGTATTTGGGGGGGCAGGGGGTACAGTTGGGGTACAGACAGTATTTGGGGGGACAGAGGGTACAGTTGGGGTACAGACAGTATTTGGGGGGACAGAGGGTACAGTTGGGGTACAGGGAGTCCATAATAACAGGGTTCTGCTTCCAGAAAAGATTTAGCCAAATACTGAACCAATTCTGAGCCCTTATTTGCATATTCAAATTTTAGAGGAGGAGTAATTGCACCAGAGGAACAAAGGTTTCAAGTGTCACCTGACTATAAGGGGAGGGATTTAATCCAACTGGGCATTCTGGGTACCAACCTGCCCGTACCGACCCAGTAACCTTCCGTAGGTGGGCTTTGCCCAGTATCTATATATACCCTATATACTCTCCCTATGTATAATAGATGCTGTATCCAATGTGTATACTCGGTACCACTGTATGGGGGCAGCACTAGGGCAGGCAGGGAAGGGAGCTGGGTGTGTATGGGCCCCTGGTAACGGGTCAGCTGCTCTCCATGATCCATAGTGGGACCGGCACTTACCAGGAGAGGCTACATACAGTGGATAGTGGGGGCAATATGACAGTTGGGACCGGCACTTACCAGGAGAGGCTACATACAATGGATAGTGGGGGCAATCTGACAGTTGGGACCGGCACTTACCAGGAGAGGCTACATACAGTGGATAGTGGGGGCAATCTGACAGTTGGGACCGGCACTTACCAGGAGAGGCTACATACAGTGGATAGTGGGGGCAATATGACAGTTGGGACCGGCACTTACCAGGAGAGGCTACATACAGTGGATAGTGGGGGCAATCTGACAGTTGGGACCGCACTTACCAGGAGAGGATACACACAGTGGATAGTGGGGGCAATCTGACAGTAGGGACCGGCACTTACCAGGAGAGGCTACACACAGTGGATAGTGGGGGCAATCTGACAGTAGGGACCGGCACTTACCAGGAGAGGATACACACAGTGGATAGTGGGGGCAATCTGACAGTTGGGACCGGCACTTACCAGGAGAGGCTACATACAGTGGATACTGGGGGCAATCTGACAGTTCGGACCTGCACTTACGAGGAGAGGCTACACACAGTGGATACTGGGGTCAATCTGACAGTTGGGACCGGCACTTACCAGGAGAGGCTACATACAGTGGATAGTGGGGGCAATCTGACAGTTGGGACCGGCACTTACCAGGAGAGGCTACATACAGTGGATAGTGGGGGCAATCTGACAGTTGGGACCGGCACTTACCAGGAGAGGATACACACAGTGGATAGTGGGGGCAAAGTGACAGTTGGGACCGGCACTTACCAGGAGAGGCTACACACAGTGGATACTGGGGTCAATCTGACAGTTGGGACCGGCACTTACCAGGAGAGGCTACATACAGTGGATAGTGGGGTCAATCTGACAGTAGGGACCGGCACTTACCAGGAGAGGCTACACACAGTGGATACTGGGGTCAATCTGACAGTAGGGACCGGCACTTACCAGGAGAGGCTACACACAGTGGATACTGGGGTCAATCTGACAGTTGGGACCGGCACTTACCAGGAGAGGCTACACACAGTGGATACTGGGGTCAATCTGACAGTAGGGACCGGCACTTACCAGGAGAGGCTACACACAGTGGATAGTGGGGGCAATCTGACAGTAGGGACTGGCACTTACCAGGAGAGGATACACACAGTGGATAGTGGGGGCAAAGTGACAGTTGGGACCGGCACTTACCAGGAGAGGCTACACACAGTGGGTACTGGGGTCAATCTGACAGTTGGGACCGGCACTTACCAGGAGAGGCTACATACAGTGGATACTGGGGTCAATCTGACAGTAGGGACCGGCACTTACCAGGAGAGGCTACACAAGGTGGATACTGGGGTCAATCTGACAGTTGGGACCGGCACTTACCAGGAGAGGCTACATACAGTGGATAGTGGGGGCAATCTGACAGTTGGGACCGGCACTTACCAGGAGAGGCTACATACAGTGGATACTGGGGTCAATCTGACAGTAGGGACCGGCACTTACCAGGAGAGGCTACACACAGTGGATACTGGGGTCAATCTGACAGTTGGGACCGGCACTTACCAGGAGAGGCTACATACAGTGGATAGTGGGGGCAATCTGACAGTTGGGACCGGCACTTACCAGGAGAGGCTACACACAGTGGATACTGGGGTCAATCTGACAGTAGGGACCGGCACTTACCAGGAGAGGCTACACACAGTGGATAGCGGGGTCAATCTGACAGTAGGGACCGGCACTTACCAGGAGAGGCTACACACAGTGGATACTGGGGTCAATCTGACAGTTGGGACCGGCACTTACCAGGAGAGGCTACATACAGTGGATAGTGGGGGCAATCTGACAGTTGGGACCGGCACTTACCAGGAGAGGCTACATACAGTGGATAGTGGGGGCAATCTGACAGTTGGGACCGGCACTTACCAGGAGAGGCTACACACAGTGGATACTGGGGTCAATCTGACAGTTGGGACCGGCACTTACCAGGAGAGGCTACACACAGTGGATACTGGGGTCAATCTGACAGTAGGGACCGGCACTTACCAGGAGAGGCTACACACAGTGGATAGTGGGGGCAATCTGACAGTTGGGACCGGCACTTACCAGGAGAGGATACACACAGTGGATAGCGGGGGCAATCTGACAGTAGGGACCGGCACTTACCAGGAGAGGCTACACACAGTGGATAGTGGGGGCAATCTGACAGTTGGGACCTGCACTTACGAGGAGAGGCTACACACAGTGGATAGCGGGGTCAATCTGACAGTTGGGACCGGCACTTACCAGGAGAGGCTACATACAGTGGATAGTGGGGGCAATCTGACAGTTGGGACCGGCACTTACCAGGAGAGGCTACATACAGTGGATAGTGGGGGCAATCTGACAGTTGGGACCGGCACTTACCAGGAGAGGATACACACAGTGGATAGTGGGGGCAAAGTGACAGTAGGGACCGGCACTTACCAGGAGAGGCTACACACAGTGGATAGTGGGGGCAATCTGACAGTTGGGACCTGCACTTACGAGGAGAGGCTACACACAGTGGATACTGGGGTCAATCTGACAGTAGGGACCGGCACTTACCAGGAGAGGCTACACACAGTGGATACTGGGGTCAATCTGACAGTTGGGACCGGCACTTACCAGGAGAGGCTACATACAGTGGATAGTGGGGGCAATCTGACAGTTGGGACCGGCACTTACCAGGAGAGGCTACATACAGTGGATAGTGGGGGCAATCTCACAGTTGGGACCGGCACTTACCAGGAGAGGCTACACACAGTGGATAGCGGGGGCAATCTGACAGTTGGGACCGGCACTTACCAGGAGAGGCTACACACAGTGGATAGTGGGGGCAATCTGACAGTAGGGACCGGCACTTACCAGGAGAGGCTACACACAGTGGATACTGGGGTCAATCTGACAGTTGGGACCGGCACTTACCAGGAGAGGCTACACACAGTGGATACTGGGGTCAATCTGACAGTTGGGACCGGCACTTACCAGGAGAGGCTACATACAGTGGATAGTGGGGGCAATCTGACAGTTGGGACCGGCACTTACCAGGAGAGGCTACATACAGTGGATAGTGGGGGCAATCTGACAGTTGGGACCAGCACTTACCAGGAGAGGCTACATACAGTGGATAGCGGGGGCAATCTGACAGTTGGGACCGGCACTTACCAGGAGAGGATACACACAGTGGATAGTGGGGGCAATCTGACAGTTGGGACCGGCACTTACCAGGAGAGGATACACACAGTGGATAGTGGGGGCAATCTGACAGTTGGGACCGGCACTTACCAGGAGAGGCTACATACAGTGGATAGTGGGGGCAATCTGACAGTTGGGACCGGCACTTACCAGGAGAGGCTACATACAGTGGATAGTGGGGGCAATCTGACAGTTGGGACCGGCACTTACCAGGAGAGGATACACACAGTGGATAGTGGGGGCAATCTGACAGTTGGGACCGGCACTTACCAGGAGAGGATACACACAGTGGATAGTGGGGGCAAAGTGACAGTTGGGACCGGCACTTACCAGGAGAGGCTACACACAGTGGATAGTGGGGGCAATCTGACAGTTGGGACCGGCACTTACCAGGAGAGGCTACACACAGTGGATAGTGGGGGCAATCTGACAGTTGGGACCGGCACTTACCAGGAGAGGCTACACACAGTGGATAGTGGGGGCAATCTGACAGTTGGGACCGGCACTTACCAGGAGAGGATACTCACAGTCGCTTCTTACAGGGCGGCACCTAGTACCTGAGTGCTCAGAGGGGGGACACATGGCAGCTGATGACTCGGCAGGAGGAGCTCGCAGGGCAACTAAGAGCAAATTGTTTGAGTTCCTGGTACATGGAGTGGTGAGTGAGGGGCAATTAAAAGTGGGAGGGGCACTTTATTGGGAGGGTAAAGAGGAGGGGAAGTAAAAATATTTTAGATATTAAAAAATTAAATCTCTACATATAAAATGATCCAAAGTATTCATATACTAAATGTGAGATATAATTACCTATATAGTCCCTTCCCCATATAGAAACTGGTTCTGCCCCTGCCTGTAACCTATAGATACTCATACTGCCCCTGTCTGTAACCTATAGATACCCACACTGCCCCTGTCTGTAACCTATAGATACCCACACTGCCCCTGCCTGTAGCCTATAGATACCAATACTGCCCCTGCCTGTAACCTATAGATACCCACACTGCCCCTGCCTGTAGCCTATAGATACCAATACTGCCCCTGTCTGTAACCTATAGATACCCACACTGCCCCTGCCTATAACCTATAGATACCAATACTGCCCCTGCCTGTAGCCTATAGATACCCACACTGCCCCTGTCTGTAACCTATAGATACCCATACTGCCCCTGCCTGTAACCTATAGATACCCACACTGTCCCTGCCTGTAACCTATAGATACCAATACTGCCCCTGCCTATAACCTATAGATACCAATACTGCCCCTGCCTGTAGCCTATAGATACCCACACTGCCCCTGTCTGTAACCTATAGATACCCACACTGCCCCTGCCTATAACCTATAGATACCCATACTGCCCCTGCCTGTAACCTATAGATACCCACACTGCCCCTGCCTGTAACCTATAGATACCCATACTGCCCCTGCCTGTAACCTATAGATACCCATACTGCCCCTGCCTGTAACCTATAGATACCCACACTGCCCCTGCCTGTAACCTATAGATACCCACACTGCCCCTGCCTATAACCTATAGATACCAATACTGCCCCTGCCTGTAACCTATAGATACCCACACTGCCCCTGTCTGTAACCTATAGATACCCACACTGCCCCTGCCTATAACCTATAGATACCCATACTGCCCCTGCCTGTAACCTATAGATACCCACACTGCCCCTGCCTTTAACCTATAGATACCCATACTGCCCCTGTCTGTAACCTATAGATACCCACACTGCCCCTGCCTTTAACCTATAGATACCCATACTGCCCCTGCCTGTAACCTATAGATACCCACACTGCCCCTGCCTTTAACCTATAGATACCCATACTGCCCCTGTCTGTAACCTATAGATACCCACACTGCCCCTGCCTTTAACCTATAGATACCCACACTGCCCCTGTCTGTAACCTATAGATACCCACACTGCCCCTGTCTGTAACCCATAGATACCCATACTGCCCCTGTCTGTAACCTATAGATACCCACACTGCCCCTGTCTGTAACCTATAGATACCCACACTGCCCCTGTCTGTAACCTATAGATACCCACACTGCCCCTGTCTGTAACCTATAGATACCCACACTGCCCCTGTCTGTAACCTATAGATACCCACACTGCCCCTGTCTGTAACCTATAGATACCCACACTGCCCCTGCCTGTAACCTATATATACCCACACTGCCCCCGCCTGTAACCTATATATACCCACACTGCCCCTGTCTGTAACCTATACATACCCATACTGCCCCTGTCTGTAACCTATAGATACCCACACTGCCCCTGTCTGTAACCTATAGATACCCACACTGCCCCTGTCTGTAACCTATAGATACCCACACTGCCCCTGTCTATAACCTATAGATACCCACACTGCCCCTGTCTGTAACCTATAGATACCCACACTGCCCCTGTCTGTAACTTATAGATACCCACACTGCCCCCGCCTGTAACCCATAGATACCCACACTGCCCCTGTCTGTAACCCATAGATACCCCCACTGCCCCTGTCTGTAACCTATAGATACCCACACTGTCCCCCCTGTAACCCATAGATACCCACACTGCCCCTGCCTGTAACCTATAGATACCCACACTGCCCCTGTCTGTAACCTATAGATACCCACACTGCCCCTGCCTGTAACCTATAGATACCCACACTGCCCCTGTCTGTAACCTATAGATACCCACACTGTCCCCCCTGTAACCCATAGATACCCACACTGCCCCTGCCTGTAACCTATAGATACCCACACTGCCCCTGTCTGTAACCTATACATACCCATACTGCCCCTGCCTGTAACCTATAGATACCCACACTGCCCCTGTCTGTAACCTATAGATACCCACACTGTCCCCCCTGTAACCCATAGATACCCACACTGCCCCTGCCTGTAACCCATAGATACCCATACTGCCCCTGCCTGTAACCTATAGATACCCACACTGCCCCTGTCTGTAACCTATAGATACCCACACTGCCCCTGCCTGTAACCCATAGATACCCATACTGCCCCTGCCTGTAACCTATAGATACCCACACTGCCCCTGTCTGTAACCTATAGATACCCACACTGCCCCTGTCTGTAACCTATAGATACCCACACTGCCCCTGTCTGTAACCTATAGATACCCACACTGTCCCCCCTGTAACCCATAGATACCCACACTGCCCCTGCCTGTAACCCATAGATACCCACACTGCCCCTGCCTGTAACCCATAGATACCCATACTGCCCCTGCCTGTAACCCATAGATACCCACACTGCCCCTGCCTGTAACCCATAGATACCCATACTGCCCCTGCCTGTAACCTATAGATACCCACACTGCCCCTGTCTGTAACCTATAGATACCCACACTGCCCCTGTCTGTAACCTATAGATACCCACACTGCCCCTGCCTGTAACCTATAGATACCCACACTGCCCCTGTCTGTAACCCATAGATACCCACACTGCCCCTGTCTGTAACCCATAGATACCCACACTGCCCCTGCCTGTAACCTATAGATACCCACACTGCCCCTGTCTGTAACCTATAGATACCCACACTGCCCCTGCCTGTAACCTATAGATACCCACACTGCCCCTGTCTGTAACCCATAGATACCCACACTGCCCCTGCCTGTAACCCATAGATACCCACACTGCCCCTGCCTGTAACCTATAGATACCCACACTGCCCCTGTCTGTAACCTATAGATACCCACACTGCCCCTGTCTGTAACCTATAGATACCCACACTGCCCCTGCCTGTAACCCATAGATACCCACACTGCCCCTGCCTGTAACCTATAGATACCCACACTGCCCCTGCCTGTAACCTATAGATACCCACACTGCCCCTGCCTGTAACCTATAGATACCCCCACTGCCCCTGTCTGTAACCTATAGATACCCACACTGCCCCTGCCTGTAACCTATAGATACCCACACTGCCCCTGCCTGTAACCTATAGATACCCACACTGCCCCTGCCTGTAACCTATAGATACCCACACTGCCCCTGCCTGTAACCTATAGATACCCCCACTGCCCCTGTCTGTAACCTATAGATACCCACACTGCCCCTGTCTGTAACCTATAGATACCCACACTGCCCCTGCCTGTAACCTATAGATACCCACACTGCCCCTGCCTGTAACCTATAGATACCCCCACTGCCCCTGTCTGTAACCTATAGATACCCACACTGCCCCTGTCTGTAACCTATAGATACCCACACTGCCCCTGCCTGTAACCCATAGATACCCACACTGCCCCTGCCTGTAACCTATAGATACCCACACTGCCCCTGCCTGTAACCTATAGATACCCACACTGCCCCTGCCTGTAACCTATAGATACCCACACTGCCCCCGTCTGTAACCTATAGATACCCACACTGCCCCTGGGTATATCCTGTAGTCAGACCATCGGGGTAGTTGGGTTGAGTATATTCTGTAACTCACATGTTGGTGGATTCTCCCCTATAAATGCCAAATGCCCCAGTGTCAGATTTCAGTGGGTTAATATTCATAATTGTTTCTCTGGCTGGAAGTATAATGAGGTTAATTATGTGTCTCTATGAGTCTGTCACTCAAGCAGTGGGTGGGACTAGGACACTGATGGTAGTTTGGAGGGGGAGGGGCAGGGAGTCTGTCACTCAAGCAGTGGGTGGGACTAGGACACTGATGGCAGTTAGGAGGGGGAGGGGCAGGGAGTCTGTCACTCAAGCAGTGGGTGGAACTAGGACACTGATGGCAGTTAGGAGGGGGAGGGGCAGGGAGTCTGTCACTCAAGCAGTGGGTGGAACTAGGACACTGATGGCAGTTAGGAGGGGGAGGGGCAGGGAGTCTGTCACTCAAGCAGTGGGTGGAACTAGGACACTGATGGCAGTTAGGAGGGGGAGGGGCAGGGAGTCTGTCACTCAAGCAGTGGGTGGAACTAGGACACTGATGGCAGTTAGGAGGGGGAGGGGCAGGGAGTCTGTCACTCAAGTAGTGGGTGGGACTAGGACACTGATGGCAGTTAGGAGTGGGAGGGGCAGGGAGTCTGTCACTCAAGTAGTTGGTTGGGACTAGGACACTGATTGCAGTTTGGAGGGGGAGGGGCAGGGAGTCTGTCACTCAAGCAGTGGGTGGGACTAGGACACTGATGGCACTTTGGAGGGGGAGGGGCAGGGAGTCTGTAACTCAAGTAGTTGGTTGGGACTAGGACACTGATGGCAGTTTGGAGGGGGAGGGGCAGGGAGTCTGTCACTCAAGCAGTGGGTGGGACTAGGACACTGATGGCAGTTTGGAGGGGGAGGGGCAGGGAATCTGTCACTCAAGTAGTGGGTGGGACTAGGACACTGATGGTAGTTTGGAGGGGGAGGGGCAGGGAGTCTGTAACTCAAGTAGTGGGTGGGACTAGGACACTGATGGCAGTTTGGAGGGGGAGGGGCAGGGAGTCTTTCACTCAAGTAGTGGGTGGGACTAGGACACTGATGGCAGTTTGGAGGGGGAGGGGCAGGGAGTCTGTAACTCAAGTAGTGGGTGGGACTAGAACACTGATGGCAGTTTGGAGGGGGAGGGGCAGGGAGTCTGTAACTCAAGCAGTGGGTGGGACTAGGACACTGATGGCAGTTAGGAGGGGGAGGGGCAGGGAGTCTGTCACTCAAGTAGTGGGTGCAACTAGGACACTGATGGCAGTTTGGAGGGGGAGGGGCAGGGAGTCTGTCACTCAAGTAGTGGGTGGGACTAGGACACTGATGGCAGTTTGGAGGGGGAGGGGCAGGGAGTCTGTCACTCAAGTAGTGGGTGGGACTAGGACACTGATGGCAGTTTGGAGGGGGAGGGGCAGGGAGTCTGTAACTCAAGTAGTGGGTGGGACTAGGACACTGATGGCAGTTTGGAGGGGGAGGGGCAGGGAGTCTGTAACTCAAGTAGTGGGTGGGACTAGGACACTGATGGCAGTTTGGAGGGGTAGGGGCAGGGAGTCTGTAACTCAAGTAGTGGGTGGGACTAGGACACTGATGGCAGTTTGGAGGGGGAGGGGCAGGGAGTCTGTAACTCAAGTAGTGGGTGGGACTAGGACACTGATGGCAGTTTGGAGGGGAGGGGCAGGGAGTCTGTAACTCAAGTAGTGGGTCGGACTAGGACACTGATGGTAGTTTGGAAGGGGAGGGGCAGGGAGTCTGTCACTCAAGTAGTGGGTGGGACTAGGAGATTCTGGCAGGTAACAGGGAAGGGCAATAAATCTTACTCAAGAAAACTGTATTGGCAGCTTATTGGGGGAGGAGCTTTGGACTGGTACCAGCTGTGTATGTATACATATATAATATTCAGTTGGGTCATTTCCCTATGGGACCAAACTGCAAATTATATCCTTATAAACGGTGCTTAGTGATGTCATCAGTTATGATCGGAGCTTAGTGATGTCATTTCTGTCACATAACTAACTGACACTTGTATATTATAATAAATAAAGTACCCCCTGTTTTAAAATATAAGGATATTAGAAGTCACCTCGGAGTTCCATGCCCTGTATATAATATATATGGCCTGGAACTCCTCAGTGACTTATAATATCCTTATATTTTACAATAGGGGGCACTTTACTCACTATTTATAATATAACCTTCACTAACATGGAGCAGTACATGAAGTGACTTTCTTCAAGGTTCCATTAGGCTCCACCCTAGTCTGTATCCAATGAATGGGAACGCTTTCCTCCGGCTCTTGCTGACTGGGACTTCTAGCAGATCAAACAGGAAAGCGCTTCTCTGCGAATCAACATTGTCCCAGCGGAGCTCTCCTCCCATTGAGCTGGGGATGTTACTTGTGTAACCACTGGGGGGCAGTGTTGTTCTGAGGATGTTTCTAGGCTTTACTTTCCCTTACAAAGCAATTTCCCTACATGCAATGGTGGCAATGAGAGGTGCCAATCCCGTACCCACTAAATGCATTGGTCTCTCTTTCCTGCCAGCGTCCTGGGATGCCATCTGGGGCACGCATGCCTCATCAGGGAGCCCCTATGGGCCCCCCAGGGCCCCCGTTTGGTGGGAGTCCCTCAGTGCGGCCTGGAATACCCCCAGCAGTGCTGGAGCCAACAAGGAAGCGTTCAGCTCCACCTCAAGTCCAGCAACAAGCCACTCCCACACAGGGGCGGAGTCGCAGGTAAGAAGTATCAATAAAAGGGCTAGTCAGCAATGGAGTGAGTCTCGATGTATGATTGGTATGTCTCTGTGGGTTAAAGGGGAAGTAAACCCTTCTGCACAGCACTGCTCAACTGAACTGGTCCCTCGGGTGAGTGTGAGGCTCTTTGTCAGTATGTGGGGGCCCTCGGTGTGAGTGTGTGTGTGAGTATGAGGGGGCCCTCAGTGTGAGTGTGTGAGTATGTGGGGGCCCTCAGTGTGAGTGTGAATCTCTGAGTGTGAGTATGAGGGGGCCCTCAGTGTGAGTCTCTGAGTGTGAGTATGAGGGGGCCCTCAGTGTGAGTGTGAGTCTCTGAGTGTGAGTATGATGGGGCCCTCAGTGTGAGTCTCTGAGTGTGAGTATGAGGGGGCCCTCAGTGTGAGTGTGAGTCTCTGAGTGTGAGTATGAGAGGGCCCTCGGTGTAAGTGTGAGTCTCTGAGTGCGGGTATGAGGGGGCCCTCAGTGTGAGTGTGAGTCTCTGAGTGCGGGTATGAGGGGGCCCTCAGTGTGAGTCTCTGAGTGTTAGTATGTGGGGGCCCTCAGTGTGAGTGTGAGTCTTTGAGTGTGAGTATGAGGGGGCCCTCAGTGTGAGTGTGAGTCTCTAAGTGTGAGTATGAGGGGGCCCTCAGTGTGAGTGTGAGTCTCTGAGTGTGAGTATGAGGGGGCCCTCAGTGTGAGTGTGAGTCTCTGAGTGTGAGTATGAGGGGGCCCTCAGTGTGAGTCTCTGAGTGTGAGTATGAGGGGGCCCTCAGTGTGAGTGTGAGTCTCTGAGTGTGAGTATGAGGGGGCCCTCGGTGTAAGTGTGAGTCTCTGAGTGCGGGTATGAGGGGGCCCTCAGTGTGAGTGTGAGTCTCTGAGTGCGGGTATGAGGGGGCCCTCAGTGTGAGTCTCTGAGTGTGAGTATGTGGGGGCCTCAGTGTGAGTGTGAGTCTCTGAGTGTGAGTATGAGGGGGCCCTCAGTGTGAGTGTGAGTCTCTAAGTGTGAGTATGAGGGGGCCCTCAGTGTGAGTGTGAGTCTCTGAGTGTGAGTATGAGGGGGCCCTCATTGTGAGTGTGAGTCTCTGAGTGTGAGTATGAGGGGGCCCTCAGTGTGAGTGCAGTGGTTGTGGGTATATTGGGACATTGCTAACACTGTTCCCTCTCTCATTACTCAGCGCCAAGAGAAGGAAGATGGCGGATAAGATCCTTCCCCAGAGGGTAGGTACCGGCCAATCACAGTAGGTGAATATAGAGCCCTGCCCCAAAACTCATCTTCCAGTTCCGCTCTTGGTCTTTGTTGGCCAAGTCTATTGGGGGGGGGGGGTTCTTTTCCTCCAGTTCCCTAATTCCACTACCCGCCGCTCGCCCTGTATAATGCCCTGGCAATGCCGTTACATAATGTTTTGGGGATAGCACTACCCACAGCCCTCCCTGTATAATGCCCCGGTAATGCTGTTACATAATGTTTTGGGGATAGCACTACCCGCTGCTCTCCCTGTATAATGCCCCGGTAATGCCGTTACATAATGTTTTGGGTATAGCACTACCCGCAGCCCTCCCTGTATAATGCCCCGGTAATGCCGTTCCATAATGTTTTGGGGATAGCACTACCCGCCGCTCTCCCTGTATAATGCCCTGGTAATGCCGTTCCATAATGTTATGGGGATAGCACTACCCGCCGCTCTCCCTGTATAATGCCCCGGTAATGCTGTTATGTAATGTTTTGGGGATAGCACTACCCGCCGCTCTCCCTGTATAATGCCCCGGTAATGCCGTTACATAATGTTTTGGGGATAGCACTACCCGCCGCTCTCACTGTATAATGCCCCGGTAATGCCGTTACATAATGTTTTGGGTATAGCACTACCCACAGCCCTCCCTGTATAATGCCCCGGTAATGCCGTTCCATAATGTTTTGGGGATAGCACTACCGCCGCTCTCCCTGTATAATGCCCCGGTAATGCCGTTCCATAATGTTTTGGGGATAGCACTACCCGCCGCTCTCCCTGTATAATGCCCCGGTAATGCCGTTATATAATGTTTTGGGGATAGCACTACCCGCCACTCTCCCTGTATAATGCCCCGGTAATGCCGTTACATAATGTTTTGGGGATAGCACTACCCACCGCTTTCCCTGTATAATGCCCTGGTAATGCCGTTACATAATGTTTTGGGGATAGCACTACCCGCTGATCTCGCTGTATAATGCCCCGGTAATGCCGTTACATAATGTTTTGGAGATAGCACTACCCGCCGCTCGCCCTGTATAATGCCCCGGTAATGCCGTTACATAATGTTTTGGGGATAGCACTACCCGCCACTCTCCCTGTATAATGCCCCGGTAATGCCGTTACATAATGTTTTGGGGATAGCACTACCCGCCACTCTCCCTGTATAATGCCCCGGTAATGCCGTTACATAATGTTTTGGGGATAGCACTACCCGCCACTCTCCCTGTATAATGCCCTGGTAATGCCGTTACATAATGTTTTGGGGATAGCACTACCCGCCACTCTCCCTGTATAATGCCCCGGTAATGCCGTTACATAATGTTTTGGGGATAGCACTACCCGCCGCTTTCCCTGTATAATGCCCTGGTAATGCCGTTACATAATGTTTTGGAGATAGCACTACCCGCCGATCTCGCTGTATAATGCCCCGGTAATGCCGTTACATAATGTTTTGGTGATAGCACTACCCGCCGCTCGCCCTGTATAATGCCCCGGTAATGCCGTTACATAATGTTTTGGGGATAGCACTACCCGCCACTCTCCCTGTATAATGCCCCGGTAATGCCGTTACATAATGTTTTGGGGATAGCACTACCCGCCACTCTACCTGTATAATGCCCCGGTAATGCCGTTACATAATGTTTTGGGGATAGCACTACCCGCCGCTTTCCCTGTATAATGCCCTGGTAATGCCGTTACATAATGTTTTGGGGATAGCACTACCCGCCGATCTCGCTGTATAATGCCCCGGTAATGATCTCCCCCAGGTCCAACGCACGGAGCATTAGGGTTCCAGTAATAAAGTGACCTACCTGCCAGGTTGTTTGTTGGTAGATGCCTCAGGCTTCTCTGTATGTGTTACATACAGAGAAGCCTTTACACTGGGGCAGTTTTTTCCCAGAGGGGCTGTTTGTAACAGCAAAGTGACTAAAGCTTTTGTCTCAGCTTCTGCCTCTGTTTCCAACCTTTGTAACTTATATTTGTTACACAGCTCAGTATTTGGGGTCATTACAAGGGGGAAAGTCACCCAATAAGGATTCAGCTAAAGTCTCTCCCCAAGCTCAAAGTGCCAGACAGGACTGTGATTGGTTGGCCTGTATGCATGTAGGGAACAGGCAGAGACTAGAGCAAGCAGGCAGGGGAAAGAAGAATATTGGGAGTTGCTCCCTAAGCTCAGTGACATCAGCCAAGAGCAGACTGAGCATGTGCAGTAGTTGGGCAAAAGATGGAGAGCTACTGGGGGCATCTTCAGGGGCATGGGGCTTTATTTCTATAGAGCTTTGGGGGCTTTGGGCTGGTACAGGGGCTCAGAACTCACAACTAAACGTTTATAGTGACAGGATAAAACTTGCCCCACGGCTTCATTACAAACCATATTTTTCAAATAAACAAAAGAAATAATTTCAGACGGAATAAAGTGAAGAGCTCCCCGTATCTCTGGCAGCCCCCCCGTTCCTCAGTGCCCCTATCGGCAACATCAATTTCATTCGCCTTCAGACCTCGTGGTAAGAAAAGCCCAAATCTCATGATCAGCCTTCTCCTCCCAAACCTGTACAGTTTCCCCCCTCTAGTCAGCGGCCCAACACCCCCAGACTCCCCAGATCCACTCACTCCACTCTCCAGAGTGACCCTCCCCAAAGTGCCCCTCTTTCTCTCACCTTCTTCTCTTGGCTGGAACATCGTCACTTCTAGAAGGAGCACTTACTGAAGGAACTCCTGATGACAAATCCAATGTAGGAGACTGGCTGAGATTGCCGAGAGACTCAACTCCACTTGCCTCCTCCTGACCCACTTACCCCTCCTCTGCGGGCAACTAGCGCACAATGGCCCAGCTGGAAACATAAATTGCACGTTTTTGGTTGCAAACATTCAAATCATGAGATGAATTCCCACAGTTCTGACAGACCTTCCAGCCATCAGCAACATGACCATAACCACAACATTCCAGGATGGAACCAATCCAAAGTCACTCCACCCAAATGGAACCCAGCAGGCAGAAACACCCCGTTATTAAACTTAGCTTTAAACTTGAACTTAGAGGTGCAAACTCCAAGCTCATTTCCGGCACACAGCAGCTTCTCATAGAACTTGCCAAGGGCTAATTCAACTTTTTTCAAATTGGCCAAAGGAGAAGATTTTACGACCAACATCACCTCGAATTGCATGAAACGTGGAAAGAGCTTTTAGACTTTGAGCCGTTCTTCTACCTGATTTCCCAAAAGAATCTTTAAAAGCTCAACAGAGGCCCTACACCAACATGAAATACTCCTCTTCTGAGGTAGTTGTGTAGCCAAGATCTCTGCTTTCTGTACATGGCAGAAGATGACATTCACAATATAAACTAAATTCTTCTCTTCAACCGAAGGCTCCTCAGCAATAATACAAAGTTCTTCACTCACACAAAGGCCGGAATAGTGTTCTCCTGCAGATCTGTTTCACCAGATAAACACTCCCCGTTTCCCCTCCCAGCTGAGGAAGCCCCCCAATAGCAGCACAAACTGCCCATACTACAAGGCTGAGAAACAACATCTGCAGACACCCAATGACCCAATGACCCAATGACCCAATGACCCAATGACCCAATGACCCAATGACCCAATGACCCAATGACCCAATGACCCAATGACCCAATGACCCAATGACCCAAGATAATCTGATCCAAAAATATAACCCACAAGTACTATGGTCTAGTCTATGAAGCAGTTGCATGGGGGTGTGTGTGCATTACACACGGGGAGAGGCCAAACTGTGCCAGTAGGTGTATAGGCAGAACACAATTTGCATATGCAAAGTGACTATAACTCAGTTCAGAGTTTGTGTCTCACTATTATAAACAGGCTGTGTATGAAAATGAAGGGGAAAATGGCATCATTATCTCTATATGTAAGGTACCAGCAAGGGGCCTGACACAGGGAATCAGCATTCTCATTGGTCACTTCTCTTGCATTAATTTTAAATTTTTTTTGTTTTTTAATTCAATAGAATTCTCATGGGTGAGTTTCCTTGCATCTATGGGGCGGCATCATGGCTGGGTCTACAACCCCTTTCAGGAAACTTCAATATGGCCGTACTCCCCCTGACAGAGCTGTGCGAATGGGCCAGCCCCCTGAAATCAGTCACTTTGCATATGCAAATCAGCGTGCCTGGGAAGGTATATAGTGTCTGGGCAATGGTTTCCCTGTACGTACCATGTGGCTTTGCCTATACACCTTCTGGCACAGTTTGGCTTTTCCCATGGTGAGTGCACTGTCACAAATCTACATGCCGGGGGCGCTGTACTAAGGGATGTTTTATAACTGTATGAGCAAGTGTAGCCTTTGGGCAAAGGTGAGCCCAATGACCCTGGTCTCTCATGGTCTGGTGGTTGGGGATAAAGGGGGTCTCCCTGTAGCCTTCAGGTGAAGGTGAGCCCAATGACCCTTTCCCCTTAGTGCCTTTTGGCCTGGGGGTTAGGAGTAAAGGGGCTCACACTAGCCATTGCATGAGGGTTTCCAATAACCCCTTTAGTGCCTTTTGGCCTGGGGGTTGGGGATAAAGGGGGGTCTCCCTACCCTTCAGGTGAAGGTGAGCCCAATGACCCTTTCCCCTTAGTGCCTTTTGGCCTGGGGGTTAGGAGTAAAGGGGCTCACACTAGCCATTGCATGAGGGTTTCCAATAACCCCTTTAGTGCCTTTTGGCCTGGGGGTTGGGGATAAAGGGGGGTCTCCCTACCCTTCAGGTGAAGGTGAGCCCAATGACCCTTTCCCTTTAGTGCCTTTTGGCCTTGGCCTTGGGGTTGGGGATAAAGGGGGGTCTCCCTAATCTTTAGGTGAAGGTGAGCCCAATGACCCTTTCCCTTTAGTGCCTTTTGGCCTTGGGGTTGGGGATAAAGGGGGGTCTCCCTAATCTTTAGGTGAAGGTGAGCCCAATGACCCTTTCCCTTTAGTGCCTTTTGGCCTTGGGGTTGGGGATAAAGGGGGGTCTCCCTAATCTTTAGGTGAAGGTGAGCCCAATGACCCTTTCCCTTTAGTGCCTTTTGGCCTGGGGGTCGGGGATAAAGGGGGGTCTCCCTAATCTTTAGGTGAAGGTGAGCCCAATGACCCTTTCCCTTTAGTGCCCTTTGGCCTTGGGGTTGGGGATAAAGGGGGGTCTCCCTAGCCTTCAGGTGAAGGTGAGCCCAATGACCCTTTCCCTTTAGTGCCCTTTGGCCTTGGGGTTGGGGATAAAGGGGGGTCTCCCTAGCCTTCAGGTGAAGGTGAGCCCAATGACCCTTTCCCTTTAGTGCCCTTTGGCCTTGGGGTTGGGGATAAAGGGGGGTCTCCCTAATCTTTAGGTGAAGGTGAGCCCAATGACCCTTTCCCTTTAGTGCCCTTTGGCCTTGGGGTTGGGGATAAAGGGGGGTCTCCCTAGCCTTCAGGTGAAGGTGAGCCCAATGACCCTTTCCCTTTAGTGCCCTTTGGCCTTGGGGTTGGGGATAAAGGGGGGTCTCCCTAGCCTTCAGGTGAAGGTGGGCCCAATGACCCTTTCCCTTTAGTGCCCTTTGGCCTTGGGGTTGGGGATAAAGGGGGGTCTCCCTAGCCTTCAGGTGAAGGTGAGCCCAATGACCCTTTCCCTTTAGTGCCCTTTGGCCTTGGGGTCGGGGATAAAGGGGGGTCTCCCTAGCCTTCAGGTGAAGGTGAGCCCAATGGCCCTTTCCCTTTAGTGCCTTTTGGCCTGGGGGTCGGGGATAAAGGGGGGTCTCCCTACCCTTCAGGTGAAGGTGAGCCCAATGACCCTTTCCCTTTAGTGCCTTTTGGCCTGGGGGTCAGGGTACACCCTAAAGAAGAAATAAATGTAGAGTAGAGTTGCTGGGGTCTCGTATTGGTTCCATAAGGGGCAGGGTGTAGTACAAGGAATAAGGCTTCATATAAAGCTGGGGGGCGCTATGTTGGGGTTCCGTTTAATAAGGGGCAGTTTAATGGCTCTCTATTTTATATAAACCATAATGCCATGCGGCTCCAGGATCTAGAACCCGTGACTCTGTCCAGAAGAAGAAGAAATAATGAACTATTTTGTAAGCGATCTGACCCTGGTGCCCACAGTGAGCGGAGATGCCAGGGCCGCATTGGCAATAAGCACAGTTTCCCAGCACTGAACAAGTCTGTCCCTTTATCCCCATGTCTGATTCCTGTGCCATATAATGACGGGAAAATGGCACCATTATCTCTATATGTAAGGTACCAGCAAGGGGCCTGACACAGTGCTGGGAATCAGCATTCTCATTGGTCAGTTGTTTTGCATTTATAATGATGTTTTTGGTCAGTAGAATTCTCATTGGTTAATTTCCTTGCATCTATAATTATGCTTTTCTGCAACTTCTATAATAAAACTTGGGGGCACATTATGATTATGATTGGGTTTCCATCCCCCTTAAAGGACAACTAAAGCCTAAAAAAGACTATGGGTAGAAATGTTTAGCTGTGAGTTCTGAGCCCCTGTACCAGCCCAAAGCCCCCAAAGCTCTATAGAAATAAAGCCCCATGCCCCTGAAGATGCCCCCAGTAGCTCTCCATCTTTTGCCCAACTACTGCACATGCTCAGTCTGCTCTTGGCTGATGTCACTGAGCTTAGGGAGCGACTCCCAATATTCTTCTTTCCCCTGCCTGCTTGCTCTAGTCTCTGCCTGTTCCCTACATGCATACAGGCCAACCAATCACAGCCCTGTCTGGCACTTTGAGCTTGGGGAGAGACTTTAGCTGAATCCTTATTGGCTGACTTTCCCCCTTGTAATGATCCCAAATACTGAGCTGTGTAACAAATATAAGTTACAAAGGTTGGAAACAGAGGCAGAAGCTGAGACAAAAGCTTTAGTCACTTTGCTGTTACAAACAGCCCCTCTGGGAAAAAACTGCCCCATTGTAAAGGCTTCTCTGTATGTAACACAGTGAGTGTATCTGCCCCTTACACTCCCCCTCCAGGGCTAAGGTACAGAATATTACTCACTTTAGTGCCCATCAGCCCAATAACTTCTCTGTATGTAACACAGTGAGTGTATCTGCCCCTTACACCCCCCCCCCCCAGGGCTAAGGTACAGAATATTATTCACTTTAGTGCCCATCAGCCCAATAACTTCTCTGTATGTAACACAGTGACTGTATCTGCCCCTTACACTCCCCCCCCAGGGCTAAGGTACAGAATATTATTCACTTTAGTGCCCATCAGCCCAATAACTTCTCTGTATGTAACACAGTGACTGTATCTGCCCCTTACACCCCCCCCCCCCCCCCCAGGGCTAAGGTACAGAATATTATTCACTTTAGTGCCCATCAGCCCAATAACTTCTCTGTATGTAACACAGTGACTGTATCTGCCCCTTACACCCCCCCCAGGGCTAAGGTACAGAATATTACTCACTTTAGTGCCCATCAGCCCAATAACTTCTCTGTATGTAACACAGTGACTGTATCTGCCCCTTACACCCCCCCCCCCCCCCCCAGGGCTAAGGTACAGAATATTATTCACTTTAGTGCCCATCAGCCCAATAACTTCTCTGTATGTAACACAGTGAGTGTATCTGCCCCTTACACCCCCCCCCCCAGGGCTAAGGTACAGAATATTACTCACTTTAGTGCCCATCAGCCCAATAACTTCTCTGTATGTAACACAGTGAGTGTATCTGCCCCTTACACTCCCCCCCCCCCCCCCAGGGCTAAGGTACAGAATATTACTCACTTTAGTGCCCATCAGCCCAATAACTTCTCTGTATGTAACACAGTGACTGTATCTGCCCCTTACACCCCCCCCCCCCCCGGGCTAAGGTACAGAATATTACTCACTTTAGTGCCCATCAGCCCAATAACTTCTCTGTATGTAACACAGTGACTGTATCTGCCCCTTACACCCCCCCCCCCCCCCCGGGCTAAGGTACAGAATATTACTCACTTTAGTGCCCATCAGCCCAATAACTTCTCTGTATGTAACACAGTGACTGTATCTGCCCCTTACACTCCCCCCCCCCCAGGGCTAAGGTACAGAATATTATTCACTTTAGTGCCCATCAGCCCAATAACTTCTCTGTATGTAACACAGTGAGTGTATCTGCCCCTTACACTCCCCCCCAGGGCTAAGGTACAGAATATTATTCACTTTAGTGCCCATCAGCCCAATAACTTCTCTGTATGTAACACAGTGAGTGTATCTGCCCCTTACACCCCCCCCCCCCAGGGCTAAGGTACAGAATATTATTCACTTTAGTGCCCATCAGCCCAATAACTTCTCTGTATGTAACACAGTGACTGTATCTGCCCCTTACACTCCCCCCCAGGGCTAAGGTACAGAATATTATTCACTTTAGTGCCCATCAGCCCAATAACTTCTCTGTATGTAACACAGTGAGTGTATCTGCCCCTTACACTCCCCCCCCAGGGCTAAGGTACAGAATATTATTCACTTTAGTGCCCATCAGCCCAATAACTTCTCTGTATGTAACACAGTGAGTGTATCTGCCCCTTACACTCCCCCCCCCCCAGGGCTAAGGTACAGAATATTACTCACTTTAGTGCCCATCAGCCCAATAACTTCTCTGTATGTAACACAGTGACTGTATCTGCCCCTTACACCCCCCCCCCAGGGCTAAGATACAGAATATTATTCACTTTAGTGCCCATCAGCCCAATAACTTCTCTGTATGTAACACAGTGAGTGTATCTGCCCCTTACACTCCCCCCCCAGGGCTAAGGTACAGAATATTATTCACTTTAGTGCCCATCAGCCCAATAACTTCTCTGTATGTAACACAGTGAGTGTATCTGCCCCTTACACTCCCCCCCCCAGGGCTAAGGTACAGAATATTATTCACTTTAGTGCCCATCAGCCCAATAACTTCTCTGTATGTAACACAGTGACTGTATCTGCCCCTTACACCCCCCCCCCCCCAGGGCTAAGGTACAGAATATTATTCACTTTAGTGCCCATCAGCCCAATAACTTCTCTGTATGTAACACAGTGAGTGTATCTGCCCCTTACACCCCCCCCCCCCCCAGGGCTAAGGTACAGAATATTATTCACTTTAGTGCCCATCAGCCCAATAACTTCTCTGTATGTAACACAGTGACTGTATCTGCCCCTTACACCCCCCCCCCCCCCCCCAGGGCTAAGGTACAGAATATTACTCACTTTAGTGCCCATCAGCCCAATAACTTCTCTGTATGTAACACAGTGACTGTATCTGCCCCTTACACTCCCCCCCCCCAGGGCTAAGGTACAGAATATTATTCACTTTAGTGCCCATCAGCCCAATAACTTCTCTGTATGTAACACAGTGAGTGTATCTGCCCCTTACACTCCCCCCCCCCCCCCCCCCCCCAGGGCTAAGGTACAGAATATTATTCACTTTAGTGCCCATCAGCCCAATAACTTCTCTGTATGTAACACAGTGACTGTATCTGCCCCTTACACCCCCCCCCCCCCCCAGGGCTAAGGTACAGAATATTATTCACTTTAGTGCCCATCAGCCCAATAACTTCTCTGTATGTAACACAGTGAGTGTATCTGCCCCTTACACTCCCCCCCCCCCCCCCCAGGGCTAAGGTACAGAATATTATTCACTTTAGTGCCCATCAGCCCAATAACTTCTCTGTATGTAACACAGTGAGTGTATCTGCCCCTTACACTCCCCCCCCCCCCCCCCCCAGGGCTAAGGTACAGAATATTATTCACTTTAGTGCCCATCAGCCCAATAACTTCTCTGTATGTAACACAGTGAGTGTATCTGCCCCTTACACTCCCCCCCCCCCCCCCAGGGCTAAGGTACAGAATATTATTCACTTTAGTGCCCATCAGCCCAATAACTTCTCTGTATGTAACACAGTGAGTGTATCTGCCCCTTACACTCCCCCCCCCCCAGGGCTAAGGTACAGAATATTATTCACTTTAGTGCCCATCAGCCCAATAACTTCTCTGTATGTAACACAGTGAGTGTATCTGCCCCTTACACTCCCCCCCCCCCCCCCCCAGGGCTAAGGTACAGAATATTATTCACTTTAGTGCCCATCAGCCCAATAACTTCTCTGTATGTAACACAGTGACTGTATCTGCCCCTTACACCCCCCCCCCCCCAGGGCTAAGGTACAGAATATTACTCACTTTAGTGCCCATCAGCCCAATAACTTCTCTGTATGTAACACAGTGACTGTATCTGCCCCTTACACCCCCCCCCCCCAGGGCTAAGGTACAGAATATTATTCACTTTAGTGCCCATCAGCCCAATAACTTCTCTGTATGTAACACAGTGAGTGTATCTGCCCCTTACACTCCCCCCCCCCCCCCAGGGCTAAGGTACAGAATATTATTCACTTTAGTGCCCATCAGCCCAATAACTTCTCTGTATGTAACACAGTGAGTGTATCTGCCCTTACACTCCCCCCCCCCCCCAGGGCTAAGGTACAGAATATTATTCACTTTAGTGCCCATCAGCCCAATAACTTCTCTGTATGTAACACAGTGAGTGTATCTGCCCCTTACACTCCCCCCCAGGGCTAAGGTACAGAATATTATTCACTTTAGTGCCCATCAGCCCAATAACTTCTCTGTATGTAACACAGTGACTGTATCTGCCCCTTACACTCCCCCCCCCAGGGCTAAGGTACAGCAGTTGCATGGGGGTGTGTGTGCATTACACACGGGGAGAGGCCAAACTGTGCCAGTAGGTGTATAGGGGGCCGGTGGGTGTATAGGGGGCCGGTGGGTGTATAGGGGCCGGTAGGTGTATAGGGGGCCGGTGGGTGTATAGGGGGCCGGTGGGTGTATAGGGGCCGGCGGGTGTATAGGGGCCGGCGGGTGTATAGGGGCCGGCGGGTGTATAGGGGGCCGGCGGGTGTATAGGGGCCGGTAGGTGTATAGGGGCCGGTGGGTGTATAGGGGCCGGTGGGTGTATAGGGGCCGGTAGGTGTATAGCGGGCCGGTAGGTGTATAGGGGGCCGGTGGGTGTATAGGGGCCGGTGGGTGTATAGGGGCCGGTAGGTGTATAGGGGGCCGGCGGGTGTATAGGGGCCGGCGGGTGTATAGGGGGCCGGCGGGTGTATAGGGGGCCGGCGGGTGTATAGGGGGCCGGCGGGTGTATAGGGGCCGGCGGGTGTATAGGGGGCCGGCGGGTGTATAGGGGCCGGCGGGTGTATAGGGGCCGGTGGGTGTATAGGGGCCGGTGGGTGTATAGGGGCCGGTAGGTGTATAGCGGGCCGGTAGGTGTATAGGGGGCCGGTGGGTGTATAGGGGCCGGTGGGTGTATAGGGGGCCGGTGGGTGTATAGGGGCCGGCGGGTGTATAGGGGGCCGGCGGGTGTATAGGGGGCCGGCGGTGTATAGGGGGCCGGCGGGTGTATAGGGGGCCGGCGGGTGTATAGGGGGCCGGCGGGTGTATAGGGGCCGGCGGTGTATAGGGGGCCGGCGGGTGTATAGGGGGCCGGCGGGTGTATAGGGGGCCGGCGGGTGTATAGGGGGCCGGCGGGTGTATAGGGGCCGGCGGGTGTATAGGGGGCCGGCGGGTGTATAGGGGGCCGGCGGGTGTATAGGGGGCCGGCGGGTGTATAGGGGGCCGGCGGGTGTATAGGGGGCCGGCGGGTGTATAGGGGCCGGCGGGTGTATAGGGGGCCGGCGGGTGTATAGGGGCCGGTGGGTGTATAGGGGCCGGCGGGTGTATAGGCAGAACAACACGTACAGGGCTTCCCATTCCTTTCTCTGTCCCATAGATACGGGAACTTGTCCCCGAGTCCCAGGCCTACATGGACCTTCTCGCCTTTGAGAGAAAACTGGACCAAACCATCATGAGAAAGCGCATTGACATCCAGGAGGCACTAAAGCGACCAATGAAGGTGCGAGAATCTGGGGAAGGTGCAAACCTTGAGTTTAGGGCTCATGGAGAGACATTTGTATTATATCCCTTGTAGGTATATAACATAGGGAGAGAATCCTTCCTACCAGCACCATGGCGGCCATCTTGCAGGTATATAATATAGGGAGAGAATCCTTCCTACCAGCACCATGGCGGCCATCTTGCAGGTATATAATATAGGGAGAGAATCCTTCCTACCAGCACCATGGCGGCCATCTTGCAGGTATATAACATAGGGAGAGAATCCTTCCTACCGGCACCATGGCGGCCATCTTGCAGGTATATAATATAGGGAGAGAATCCTTCCTACCAGCACCATGGCGGCCATCTTGCAGGTATATAATATAGGGAGAGAATCCTTCCTACCAGCACCATGGCGGCCATCTTGCAGGTATATAACATAGGGAGAGAATCCTTCCTACCAGCACCATGGCGGCCATCTTGCAGGTATATAACATAGGGAGAGAATCCTTCCTACCGGCACCATGGCGGCCATCTTGCAGGTATATAACATAGGGAGAGAATCCTTCCTACCAGCACCATGGCGGCCATCTTGCAGGTATATAACATAGGGAGAGAATCCTTCCTACCAGCACCATGGCAGCCATCTTGTAGGGATATAATATAGGGAGAGAATCCTTCCTACCAGCACCATGGCGGCCATCTTGCAGGTATATAATATAGGGAGAGAATCCTTCCTAGCAGCACCATGGCGGCCATCTTGCAGGTATATAACATAGGGAGAGAATCCTTCCTACCAGCACCATGGCGGCCATCTTGCAGGTATATAATATAGGGAGAGAATCCTTCCTACCAGCACCATGGCGGCCATCTTGCAGGTATATAACATAGGGAGAGAATCCTTCCTACCGGCACCATGGCGGCCATCTTGCAGGTATATAACATAGGGAGAGAATCCTTCCTACCAGCACCATGGCGGCCATCTTGCAGGTATATAATATAGGGAGAGAATCCTTCCTACCAGCACCATGGCAGCCATCTTGTAGGGATATAATATAGGGAGAGAATCCTTCCTACCAGCACCATGGCGGCCATCTTGCAGGTATATAATATAGGGAGAGAATCCTTCCTAGCAGCACCATGGCGGCCATCTTGCAGGTATATAATATAGGGAGAGAATCCTTCCTAGCAGCACCATGGCGGCCATCTTGCAGGTATATAACATAGGGAGAGAATCCTTCCTACCAGCACCATGGCGGCCATCTTGCAGGTATATAACATAGGGATAGAATCCTACCTACCAGCACCATGGCGGCCATCTTGCAGGTATATAACATAGGGAGAGAATCCTTCCTACCAGCACCATGACGGCCATCTTGCAGGTATATAACATAGGGAGAGAATCCTTCCTACCAGCACCATGGCAGCCATCTTGCAGGTATATAACATAGGGAGAGAATCCTTCCTACCAGCACCATGGCGGCCATCTTGCAGGTATATAACATAGGGATAGAATCCTACCTACCAGCACCATGGCGGCCATCTTGCAGGTATATAACATAGGGAGAGAATCCTTCCTACC
Source organism: Xenopus tropicalis (assembly GCF_000004195.4). Taxonomy (NCBI): domain Eukaryota; kingdom Metazoa; phylum Chordata; class Amphibia; order Anura; family Pipidae; genus Xenopus; species Xenopus tropicalis. Next base: position 427,726 of record NC_030682.2, read on the forward strand.
AGCACCATGACGGCCATCTTGCAGGTATATAACATAGGGAGAGAATCCTTCCTACCAACACCATGGCGGCCATCTTGCAGGTATATAACATAGGGAGAGAATCCTTCCTACCAGCACCATGGCGGCCATCTTGCAGGTATATAACATAGGGATAGAATCCTACCTACCAGCACCATGGCGGCCATCTTGCAGGTATATAACATAGGGAGAGAATCCTTCCTACCAGCACCATGACGGCCATCTTGCAGGTATATAACATAGGGAGAGAATCCTTCCTACCAGCACCATGGCGGCCATCTTGCAGGTATATAACATAGGGATAGAATCCTACCTACCAGCACCATGGCGGCCATCTTGCAGGTATATAACATAGGGAGAGAATCCTTCCTACCAGCACCATGACGGCCATCTTGCAGGTATATAACATAGGGAGAGAATCCTTCCTACCAGCACCATGGCAGCCATCTTGTAGGGATATAATATAGGGAGAGAATCCTTCCTACCAGCACCATGGCGGCCATCTTGCAGGTATATAATATAGGGAGAGAATCCTTCCTAGCAGCACCATGGCGGCCATCTTGTAGGGATATAATATAGGGAGAGAATCCTTCCTACCAGCACCATGGCTGCCATCTTGCAGGTATATAATATAGGGAGAGAATCCTTCCTACCAGCACCATGGCGGCCATCTTGCAGGTATATAATATAGGGATGGAATCCTTCCTACCAGCACCATGGCGGCCATCTTGCAGGTATATAATATAGGGATGGAATCCTTCCTACCAGCACCATGGTGGCCATCTTGCAGGTATATAATATAGGGAGAGAATCCTTCCTACCAGCACCATGGCGGCCATCTTGAAGGTATATAACATAGGGAGAGAATCCTTCCTAGCAGCACCATGGCGGCCATCTTGCAGGTATATAATATAGGGAGAGAATCCTTCCTACCAGCACCATGGCGGCCATCTTGAAGGTATATAACATAGGGAGAGAATCCTTCCTACCAGCACCATGGCTGCCATCTTGCAGGTATATAACATAGGGAGAGAATCCTTCCTACCAGCACCATGACGGCCATCTTGCAGGTATATAACATAGGGAGAGAATCCTTCCTACCAGCACCATGACAGCCATCTTGCAGGTATATAACATAGGGAGAGATTCCTTCCTACCAGCACCATGACAGCCATCTTGAAGGTATATAACATAGGGAGAGAATCCTTCCTACCAGCACCATGGCGGCCATCTTGCAGGTATATAACATAGGGAGAGATTCCTTCCTACCAGCACCATGACAGCCATCTTGAAGGTATATAACATAGGGAGAGAATCCTTCCTACCAGCACCATGGCGGCCATCTTGCAGGTATATAATATAGGGAGAGAATCCTTCCTACCAACACCATGGCGGCCATCTTGCAGGTATATAACATAGGGAGAGAATCCTTCCTAGCAGCACCACAGCAGCCATCTTGCAGGTATATAATATAGGGAGAGGATCCTTCCTACCAGCACCATGGCGGCCATCTTGCAGGTATATAATATAGGGAGAGAATCCTTCCTACCAACACCATGACAGCCATCTTGCAGGTATATAACATAGGGAGAGAATCCTTCCTACCAGCACCATGGCGGCCATCTTGCAGGTATATAATATAGGGAGAGAATCCTTCCTACCAACACCATGGCGGCCATCTTGCAGGTATATAACATAGGGAGAGAATCCTTCCTAGCAGCACCACAGCAGCCATCTTGCAGGTATATAATATAGGGAGAGGATCCTTCCTACCAGCACCATGGCGGCCATCTTGCAGGTATATAATATAGGGAGAGAATCCTTCCTACCAACACCATGGCGGCCATCTTGCAGGTATATAACATAGGGAGAGAATCCTTCCTAGCAGCACCACGGCAGCCATCTTGCAGGTATATAATATAGGGAGAGGATCCTTCCTACCAGCACCATGGCGGCCATCTTGTAGGTATATAATATAGGGAGAGAATCCTTCCTACCAGCACCATGGCGGCCATCTTGCAGGTATATAATATAGGGAGAGAATCCTTCCTACCAGCACCATGGTGGCCATCTTGCAGGTATATAATATAGGGAGAGAATCCTTCCTACCGGCACCATGACGGCCATCTTGCAGGTATATAATATAGGGAGAGAATCCTTCCTACCAGCACCATGACGGCCATCTTGTAGGGATATAATATAGGGAGAGAATCCTTCCTACCGGCACCATGGCGGCCATCTTGCAGGTATATAATATAGGGAGAGAATCCTTCCTACCCGCACCATGACGGCCATCTTGTAGGGATATAATATAGGGAGAGAATCCTTCCTACCAGCACCATGGTGGCCATCTTGCAGGTATATAATATAGGGAGAGAATCCTTCCTACCAGCACCATGACGGCCATCTTGTAGGGATATAATATAGGGAGAGAATCCTTCCTACCGGCACCATGGCGGCCATCTTGCAGGTATATAATATAGGGAGAGAATCCTTCCTACCAGCACCATGGCGGCCATCTTGCAGGTATATAATATAGGGAGAGAATCCTTCCTACCAGCAGCATGGCGGCCATCTTGCAGGTATATAATATAGGGAGAGGATCCTTCCTACCAGCAACATGGCGGCCATCTTGCAGGTATATAACATAGGGAGAGAATCCTTCCTAGCAGCACCATGGCGGCCATCTTGCAGGTATATAATATAGGGAGAGGATCCTTCCTACCAGCACCAGTGCATCATGGGGGATATGGACCAAGCACCCATGTGTTGTTCTCTTTCAGCAAAAGCGGAAGCTGCGTCTTTATATCTCCAATACGTTCAATCCTGCAAAAGCAGATGCTGATGACTCTGATGGGAGCATTGCATCCTGGGAACTGCGTGTGGAAGGAAAACTACTGGATGATGTAAGTAAGGCTTGCAAAGCTGTTGGCTCTTCAACTGGATATTGTTCCCCCTTGTTCCCCATTAACTGACCTACTGCCCCTTTATTCCTCAGCCCAGTAAGATGAAGAGAAAATTCTCCTCCTTCTTCAAGAGTTTGGTCATTGAGTTGGATAAAGACTTGTATGGGCCGGACAATCACTTGGTGGAGGTGTGTGGGGCAGAATGTGGGAGAGATACCCCATGGCAGGGGCAGGATTGTGTATGTAGGGAGGGCAGGTCAGTGTGGGTGAGTAGGGGCAGAATGTGGCAGGGATACCCCATGGCAGGGGCAGGATTGTGTATGTAGGGAGGGCAGGTCCGTGTGGGTGATTAGGGGCAGAATGTGGGAGAGATACCCCATGGCAGGGGCAGGATTGTGTATGTAGGGAGGGCAGGTCAGTGTGGGTGAGTAGGGGCAGAATGTGGGAGAGATACCCCATGGCAGGGGCAGGATTGTGTATGTAGGGAGGGCAGGTCAGTGTGGGTGAGTAGGGGCAGAATGTGGGAGAGATACCCCATGGCAGGGGCAGGATTGTGTATGTAGGGAGGGCAGGTCCGTGTGGGTGATTAGGGGCAGAATGTGGGAGAGATACCCCATGGCAGGGGCAGGATTGTGTATGTAGGGAGGGCAGGTCAGTGTGGGTGAGTAGGGGCAGAATGTGGGAGAGATACACCATGGCAGGGGCAGGATTGTGTATGTAGGGAGGGCAGGTCAGTGTGGGTGAGTAGGGGCAGAATGTGGGAGAGATACCCCATGGCAGGGGCAGGATTGTGTATGTAGGGAGGGCAGGTCAGTGTGGGTGAGTAGGGGCAGAATGTGGCAGGGATACCCCATGGCAGGGGCAGGATTGTGTATGTAGGGAGGGCAGGTCAGTGTGGGTGAGGGGCAGAATGTGGGAGAGATACCCCATGGCAGGGGCAGGATTGTGTATGTAGGGAGGGCAGGTCAGTGTGGGTAAGTAGGGGCAGAATGTGGCAGGGATACCCCATGGCAGGGGCAGGATTGTGTATGTAGGGAGGGCAGGTCAGTGTGGGTGAGTAGGGGCAGAATGTGGGAGAGATACCCCATGGCAGGGGCAGGATTGTGTATGTAGGGAGGGCAGGTCAGTGTGGGTGAGTAGGGGCAGAATGTGGCAGGGATACCCCATGGCAGGGGCAGGATTGTGTATGTAGGGAGGGCAGGTCAGTGTGGGTGAGTAGGGGCAGAATGTGGGAGAGATACCCCATGGCAGGGGCAGGATTGTGTATGTAGGGAGGGCAGGTCAGTGTGGGTGAGGGGCAAAAGAAATCTTACTGGTACCATATCCTGTATTTAGTGGCACCGGACCCCAAGTACCCAGGAGACCGATGGGTTTCAGGTGAAAAGACCAGGGGATGTGAGTGTGCGATGCACCCTCCTATTAATGCTGGACTACCAGGTACGTACTGCAGTATTACCCCTATGTACCCCTATATACCCCTATGTACCCCTATATACCCCTATATACCCCTATATACCCGTATGCACCCCTATGCACCCTTATATACCCCTATGCACCCCTATGTACCCCTATGCACCCCTATGCACCCCTATGCACCCCAATATTGTGTAGCACGCCCTGGATTCGTTTGTTGGGAATAATGGCTTGAAATGATGGCTCTGACTCACAGATTTATATATTCCACGTAGTGCCACCTATAGGCAGGCTCATAATATAGCAGCATGGATACACAATAAAATAGAGACTAAATCCTAGAGCTCTGGCCTTAAAGGGACACTAAACCCAACCGTAAAGCTTCCCCACTGCCCCCCTAGTTCTCTATAGAAGTTGATGAAAAACATAATTACACATGGAAACCAATTCCCCAATGAGAATTCTACTGACTGAAAACCTAATTAAAGATGCAAGAGAAGTTACCAATGAGAATGCTGATTCCCTGTGTCAGGCCCCTTGCTGGTACCTTACATATAGAGATAATGATGGCATTTTCCCGTCATTATATGGCACAGGAATCAGACATGGGGATAAAGGGACAGACTTGTTCAGTGCTGGGAAACTGTGCTTATTGCTCCCAACTCTTTTAAAAGGAAAAGCCTAAACAAGACTATGGGTAGAAATGTTTAGCTGTGAGTTCTGAGCCCCTGTACCAGCCCAAAGCCCCCAAAGCTCTATAGAAATAAAGCCCCATGCCCCTGAAGATGCCCACAGTAGCTCTCCATCTTTTGCCCAACTACTGCACATGCTCAGTCTGCTCTTGGCTGATGTCACTGAGCTTAGGGAGCGACTCCCAATATTCTTCTTTCCCCTGCCTGCTTGCTCTAGTCACTGCCTGTTCCCTACATGCATACAGGCCAACCAATCACAGTCCTGTCTGGCACTTTGAGCTTGGGGAGAGACTTTAGCTGAATCCTTATTGGGTGACTTTCCCCCTTGTAATGATCCCAAATACTGAGCTGTGTAACAAATATAAGTTACAAAGGTTGGAAACAGAGGCAGAAGCTGTGACAAAAGCTTTAGTCACTTTGCTGTTACAAACAGCCCCTCTGGGAATAAACTGCCCCAGTGTAAAGGCTTCTCTGTATGTAACACAGTGACTGTATCTGCCCCTTACACTCCCCCCCCCCCAGGGCTAAGGTACAGAATATTACTCACTTTAGTGCCCATCAGCCCAATAACTTCTCTGTATGTAACACAGTGAGTGTATCTGCCCCTTACACTCCCCCCCCCCAGGGCTAAGGTACAGAATATTATTCACTTTAGTGCCCATCAGCCCAATAACTTCTCTGTATGTAACACAGTGACTGTATCTGCCCCTTACACTCCCCCCCAGGGCTAAGGTACAGAATATTATTCACTTTAGTGCCCATCAGCCCAATAACTTCTCTGTATGTAACACAGTGAGTGTATCTGCCCCTTACACTCCCCCCCCCAGGGCTAAGGTACAGAATATTACTCACTTTAGTGCCCATCAGCCCAATAACTTCTCTGTATGTAACACAGTGAGTGTATCTGCCCCTTACACTCCCCCCCCCCAGGGCTAAGGTACAGAATATTATTCACTTTAGTGCCCATCAGCCCAATAACTTCTCTGTATGTAACACAGTGACTGTATCTGCCCCTTACACCCCCCCCCCCCCAGGGCTAAGGTACAGAATATTATTCACTTTAGTGCCCATCAGCCCAATAACTTCTCTGTATGTAACACAGTGACTGTATCTGCCCCTTACACCCCCCCCCCCCCAGGGCTAAGGTACAGAATATTATTCACTTTAGTGCCCATCAGCCCAATAACTTCTCTGTATGTAACACAGTGACTGTATCTGCCCCTTACACTCCCCCCCCCCCCCCCCAGGGCTAAGGTACAGAATATTATTCACTTTAGTGCCCATCAGCCCAATAACTTCTCTGTATGTAACACAGTGAGTGTATCTGCCCCTTACACTCCCCCCCAGGGCTAAGGTACAGAATATTATTCACTTTAGTGCCCATCAGCCCAATAACTTCTCTGTATGTAACACAGTGACTGTATCTGCCCCTTACACTCCCCCCCCCCCCCCCAGGGCTAAGGTACAGAATATTATTCACTTTAGTGCCCATCAGCCCAATAACTTCTCTGTATGTAACACAGTGACTGTATCTGCCCCTTACACTCCCCCCCCCCCCCCCAGGGCTAAGGTACAGAATATTATTCACTTTAGTGCCCATCAGCCCAATAACTTCTCTGTATGTAACACAGTGACTGTATCTGCCCCTTACACTCCCCCCCCCCCCAGGGCTAAGGTACAGAATATTATTCACTTTAGTGCCCATCAGCCCAATAACTTCTCTGTATGTAACACAGTGACTGTATCTGCCCCTTACACCCCCCCCCAGGGCTAAGGTACAGAATATTACTCACTTTAGTGCCCATCAGCCCAATAACTTCTCTGTATGTAACACAGTGACTGTATCTGCCCCTTACACCCCCCCCCAGGGCTAAGGTACAGAATATTACTCACTTTAGTGCCCATCAGCCCAATAACTTCTCTGTATGTAACACAGTGACTGTATCTGCCCCTTACACTCCCCCCCCAGGGCTAAGGTACAGAATATTATTCACTTTAGTGCCCATCAGCCCAATAACTTCTCTGTATGGAACACAGTGAGTGTATCTGCCCCTTACACTCCCCCCCCCCAGGGCTAAGGTACAGAATATTATTCACTTTAGTGCCCATCAGCCCAATAACTTCTCTGTATGTAACACAGTGACTGTATCTGCCCCTTACACTCCCCCCCCAGGGCTAAGGTACAGAATATTACTCACTTTAGTGCCCATCAGCCCAATAACTTCTCTGTATGTAACACAGTGACTGTATCTGCCCCTTACACCCCCCCCCAGGGCTAAGGTACAGAATATTATTCACTTTAGTGCCCATCAGCCCAATAACTTCTCTGTATGTAACACAGTGAGTGTATCTGCCCCTTACACTCCCCCCCCCCAGGGCTAAGGTACAGAATATTATTCACTTTAGTGCCCATCAGCCCAATAACTTCTCTGTATGTAACACAGTGACTGTATCTGCCCCTTACACCCCCCCCCCCCCCCCCCAGGGCTAAGGTACAGAATATTATTCACTTTAGTGCCCATCAGCCCAATAACTTCTCTGTATGTAACACAGTGAGTGTATCTGCCCCTTACACCCCCCCCCCCCCCCCCAGGGCTAAGGTACAGAATATTACTCACTTTAGTGCCCATCAGCCCAATAACTTCTCTGTATGTAACACAGTGACTGTATCTGCCCCTTACACCCCCCCAGGGCTAAGGTACAGAATATTATTCACTTTAGTGCCCATCAGCCCAATAACTTCTCTGTATGTAACACAGTGAGTGTATATTGCCTGGGTAAGGCTCCAGCTGGCAGCTGGGAAGAAAAAAAAAAGAAAAATACCTCCCGCCCGCCTAATGGCTGGGGCCAAGGAAGGGAAGCTGATTGGGCAGAAGGAGCATGTGCAAAACCCCCAACAAAAAATAAGCCGGCAGCTCTTCCCTAATGGGAACCCAGCCCCCCCCCCCCCCGCTTCCATTCAGCTTCCGCACAATTAGCAATAATCAAGCTCATTTTTTTTTTATTGAAAAATATACTTTATGATACATATATATAATATACAAAAAACAAACATTTTCTCAATCATACATCACTTTTGTACTTTCATAATAAAGCAATGGGAGTGGGGGGGAGTGGGGGGGGGGAGTGGGGTGGGGTGGGGGGGAGATGGGAAGGGGATGTGGAATTGACAGGCCCAAAGCTTTATTTTCCACTTAGACTCAGACGACAAGGGAGGGATGGGGAGAAGGAGAGGGGGTCTCAGTTGGATGTTGCAGCCCCGGGTCAGACTGGGGGTCAGCCTTGGATTGAGACCCTCAGGCAGTTCCTGGGGTACCACAAATCCTCCTTAAACAGTTCATAAGGCGCCAGGTTCCTGAATTGCCCCCTCCGTGTGAGTGCCCTGGGAAAGCCCATAAAGCACCGCGTGGGGCGTAAGGGGGCCTTGCCCATAACTGACCGCTTTACTCAGTCCATCTTGGAGCCCCACATGCATTGGAAGACTGCCCTTGTGATGGCCAGTGGGGGCCACGCTTGGGCCATGTACTGCAGGACAGGAAGGATCTCATTCCGCACCAATGTCTGACTGAGCTCAGAGTTTGTGTCTCACTATTATAAACAGGCTGTATGGCACCCCCAGGCTGTATGGCACCCCCAGTCTGTATGGCACCCCCAGGCTGTATGGCACCCCCAGGCTGTATGGCACCACCAGGCTGTATGGCACCCCCAGTCTGTATGGCACCCCCAGGCTGTATGGCACCCCCAGGCTGTGTATGGAACCCCCAGGCTGTGTGGCACCTCCAGGCTGTGTGGCACCCCCAGGCTGTATGGAACCCCCAGGCTGTATGGCACCCCCAGGCTGTATGGCACCCCCAGGCTGTGTATGGCACCCCCAGTCTGTGTATGGAACCCCCAGGCTGTGTGGCACCCCCAGGCTGTATGGCACCCCCAGGCTGTATGGCACCCCCAGGCTGTGTATGGAACCCCCAGGCTGTGTGGCACCTCCAGGCTGTGTGGCACCCCCAGGCTGTATGGAACCCCAGGCTGTATGGCACCCCCAGGCTGTATGGCACCCCCAGGCTGTATGGCACCCCCAGGCTGTATGGCACCCCCAGGCTGTGTATGGCACCCCCAGGCTGTATGGAACCCCCAGGCTGTGTATGGCACCCCCAGGCTGTATGGAACCCCCAGGCTGTGTATGGCACCCCCAGGCTGTATGGCACCCCCAGGCTGTATGGCACCCCCAGTCTGTGTATGGAACCCCCAGTCTGTGTATGGAACCCCCAGGCTGTGTGGCACCCCCAGGCTGTGTGGCACCCCCAGGCTGTGTGGCACCCCCAGGCTGTATGGCACCCCCAGGCTGTATGGCACCCCCAGGCTGTGTATGGCACCCCCAGTCTGTGTATGGCACCCCCAGGCTGTATGGCACCCCCAGGCTGTATGGCACCCCCAGGCTGTATGGCACCCCCAGGCTGTGTATGGCACCCCCAGGCTGTATGGCACCCCCAGGCTGTATGGCACCCCCAGGCTGTATGGCACCCCCAGGCTGTATGGCACCCCCAGGCTGTGTATGGCACCCCCAGTCTGTGTATGGCACCCCCAGTCTGTATGGCACCCCCAGTCTGTATGGCACCCCCAGGCTGTGTATGGCACCCCCAGTCTGTATGGCACCCCCCAGTCTGTATGGCACCCCCAGTCTGTATGGCACCCCCAGGCTGCTCAGTAACCCTTGCTTTGTGTTGGTTGTGCTGTAATGTGTAGTTAATCGCTGAGCTTGACCTTTGCGCAGTGGCGGTACCATAGCCAATAGGGTCCAACGGAGGCGGGATTATTGCTAATTGTGCGGAAGCTGGATGGAAGCGGGGGGGGGGGGTTCCCATTAGGGAAGAGCTGCTGACTTATTTTTTGTCGGGGGCTTCGCACATGCTCCTTCTGCCCAATCAGCTTCCCTTCCTTGGCCCCAGCTGGTGGGTAGGTAGGTGGGTGGGTGGGGGGTATTTCTTTTTTTTTTTTTGGCCGTTGGTAATGGCGTTGCACCCATACACTTCTGCACCCTTTTTGTGTTTGATTTGTGCACCCAGGATGGGTGTTATAGTCCTCTGGGCTTGATATTCTGCCCTAAAGGCAATGATAGAAAATGGTAGTCTTACCATCCAATAAAGCCCTATCCCCCCCATACATGTACTGCATATGGTTCCTCCCCCCCATACATGTACTGCATATGGTTCCTCCCCCCCATACATGTACTGCATATGGTTCCTCCCCCCCATACATGTACTGCATATGGTTCCTCCCCCCCATACATGTACTGCATATGGTTCCTCCCCCCCATACATGTACTGCATATGGTTCCTCCCCCCATACATGTACTGCATATGGTTCCTCCCCCCATACATGTACTGCATATGGTTCCTCCTCCCCCATACATGTACTGCATATGGTTCCTCCCCCCATACATGTACTGCATATGGTTCCTCCCCCCATACATGTACTGCATATGGTTCCTCCCCCCATACATGTACTGCATATGGTTCCTCCCCTCGGCATATCCAATGTACTGCATATTGGTTCCTCCCCACATGTCTGCATATGGTCCCCCCATGTACTGCATATGGTTCCTCCCCCATACATTACTGCATATGGTTCCTCCCCCTATACATGTACTGCATATGGTTCCCCCCCCATACATGTACTGCATATGGTTCCTCCCCCCATACATGTACTGCATATGGTTCCTCCCCCCATACATGTACTGCATATGGTTCCTCCCCCATACATGTACTGCATATGGTTCCTCCCCCCATACATGTACTGCATATGGTTCCTCCCCCCTATACATGTACTGCCATATGGTTCCTCCCCCCTATACATGTACTGCATATGGTTCCTCCCCCATACATGTACTGCATATGGTTCCTCCCCCCCCATACATGTACTGCATATGGTTTCCTCCCCCTATACATGTACTGCATATGGTTCCTCCCCCTATACATGTACTGCATATGGTTCCTCCCCCCATACATGTACTGCATATGGTTCCTCCCCCCTATACATGTACTGCATATGGTTCCTCCCCCCTATACATGTACTGCATATGGTTCCCCCCCCATACAGTACTGCATATGGTTCCTCCCCCCCATACATGTACTGCATATGGTTCTCCCCCCATACATGTACTGCATATGGTTCCTCCCCCTATACATGTACTGCATATGGTTCCCCCCCATACATGTACTGCATATGGTTCCTCCCCCCCCATACATGTACTGCATATGGTTCCTCCCCCTATACATGTACTGCATATGGTTCCTCCCCCCTATACATGTACTGCATATGGTTCCTCCCCCCATACATGTACTGCATATGGTTCCTCCCCCCCTATACATGTACTGCATATGTTCCTCCCCCCATACATGTACTGCATATGGTTCCTCCCCCCTATACATGTACTGCATATGTTCCTCCCCCCTATACATGTACTGCATATGGTTCCTCCCCCATACATGTACTGCATATGGTTCCTCCCCCCTATACATGTACTGCATATGGTTCCACCCCCCCATACATTGTACTTGCATATGGTTCCCCCCCCATACATGTACTGCATATGGTTCCTCCCCCCATACATGTACTGCATATGGTTCCTCCCCCCTATACATGTACTGCATATGGTTCCTCCCCCCTATACATGTACTGCATATGGTTCCTCCCCCCCATACATGTACTGCATATGGTTCCTCCCCCCATACATGTACTGCATATGGTTCCTCCCCCCCCATACATGTACTGCATATGGTTCCTCCCCCCTATACATGATCTGCATATGGTTCCCCCACCATACATGTATTGCATATGGTTTCCTCCCCCCATACATGTACTGCATATGGTTCCTCCCCCCTATACATGTACTGCATATGGTTCCTCCCCCCCATACATGTATTGCATATGGTTCCCCCCACCTATACATGTATTGCATATGGTTCCTCCCCCCATACATGTACTGCATATGGTTCCTCCCCCCTATACATGTACTGCATATGGTTCCTCCCCCCCATACATGTATTGCATATGGTTCCTCCCCCCCCATACATGTATTGCATATGGTTCCCCCCCCATACATGTATTGCATATGGTTCCCCCCCCCCCCATACATGTATTGCATATGGTTCCCCCCCCCCATACATGTATTGCATATGGTTCCTCCCCCCATACATGTACTGCATATGGTTCCCCCCCCCATACATGTACTGCATATGGTTCCTCCCCCCCCATACATGTACTGCATATGGTTCCTCCCCCCATACATGTACTGCATATGGTTTCCCCCCCCCCCATACATGTACTGCATATGGTTCCTCCCCCTATACATGTACTGCATATGGTTCCTCCCCCCCCATACATGTACTGCATATGGTTCCTCCCCCCCCATACATGTACTGCATATGGCTCCTCCCCCATACATGTACTGCATATGGTCCCCCCCCATATATGTACTGCATATGGTTCCTCCCCCCCCATACATGTACTGCATATGGTTCCTCCCCCCTATACATGTACTGCATATGGTTCCTCCCCCCCATACATGTACTGCATATGGTTCCCCCCCATACATGTACTGCATATGGTTCCTCCCCCCCCATACATGTACTGCATATGGTTCCTCCCCCCCCATACATGTACTGCATATGGTTCCTCCCCCCATACATGTACTGCATATGGTTCCTCCCCCCATACATGTACTGCATATGGTTCCTCCCCCATACATGTACTGCATATGGTTTCCTCCCTCCCATACATGTACTGCATATGGTTCCTCCCCCCCATACATGTACTGCATATGGTTCCTCCCCCCCATACATGTACTGCATATGGTTCCTCCCCCCATACATGTACTGCATATGGTTCCTCCCCCCATACATGTACTGCATATGGTTCCTCCCTCCCATACATGTACTGCATATGGTTCCTCCCCCCCATACATGTACTGCATATGGTTCCTCCCCCCCCCATACATGTACTGCATATGGTTCCTCCCCCCATACATGTACTGCATATGGTTCCTCCCCCCCCATACATGTATTGCATATGGTTCCTCCCCCCATACATGTACTGCATATGGTTCCCCCCCCATACATGTACTGCATATGGTTCCTCCCCCCCCATACATGTATTGCATATGGTTCCCCCCCCATACATGTATTGCATATGGTTCCCCCCCCCCCCATACATGTATTGCATATGGTTCCCCCCCCCATACATGTATTGCATATGGTTCCTCCCCCCATACATGTACTGCATATGGTTCCCCCCCCCATACATGTACTGCATATGGTTCCCCCCCCATACATGTACTGCATATGGTTCCTCCCCCCCCCATACATGTACTGCATATGGTTCCTCCCCCCTATACATGTACTGCATATGGTTCCTCCCCCCTATACATGTACTGCATATGGTTCCTCCCCCCATACATGTACTGCATATGGTTCCTCCCCCCTATACATGTACTGCATATGGTTCCTCCCTCCCCTATACATGTACTGCATATGGTTCCTCCCCCCATACATGTACTGCATATGGTTCCTCCCCCCTATACATGTACTGCATATGGTTCCTCCCCCCATACATGTACTGCATATGGTTCCTCCCCCCATACATGTACTGCATATGGTTCCTCCCCCCATACATGTACTGCATATGGTTCCTCCCCCCTATACATGTACTGCATATGGTTCCTCCCCCCCCATACATGTACTGGCATATGGTTCCACCCCCCCATACATGTACTGCATATGGTTCCCCCCCCATACATGTACTGCATATGGTTCCTCCCCCCATACATGTACTGCATATGGTTCCTCCCCCCTATACATTGTACTGCATATGGTTCCTCCCCCCTATACATGTACTGCATATGGTTCCTCCCCCCCATACATGTATTGCATATGGTTCCTCCCCCCCATACATGTATTGCATATGGTTCCCCCCACCATACATGTATTGCATATGGTTCCTCCCCCCATACATGTACTGCATATGGTTCCTCCCCCCCATACATGTATTGCATATGGTTCCTCCCCCCCATACATGTATTGCATATGGTTCCCCCCCCATACATGTATTGCATGTATTGCGGGGGGGGGGGGGTTCCCATTAGGGAAGAGCTGCTGACTTATTTTTTGTCGGGGGCTTCGCACATGCTCCTTCTGCCCAATCAGCTTCCCTTCCTTGGCCCCAGCTGGTGGGTAGGTAGTGGGTGGGTGGGGGGTATTTCTTTTTTTTTTTTTTGGCCGTTGGTAATGGCGTTGCACCCATACACTTCTGCACCCTTTTTGTGTTTGATTTGTGCACCCAGGATGGGTGTTATAGTCCTCTGGGCTTGATATTCTGCCCTAAAGGCAATGATAGAAAATGGTAGTCTTACCATCCAATAAAGCCCTATCCCCCCCATACATGTACTGCATATGGTTCCTCCCCCCCCATACATGTACTGCATATGGTTTCCTCCCCCCCATACATGTACTGCATATGGTTCCTCCCCCCATACATGTACTGCATATGGTTCCTCCCCCCATACATGTACTGCATATGGTTCCTCCCCCCCATACATGTACTGCATATGGTTCCTCCTCCCCCATACATGTACTGCATATGGTTCCTCCCCCCATACATGTACTGCATATGGTTCCTCCCCCCATACATGTACTGCATATGGTTCCTCCCCCCATACATGTACTGCATATGGTTCCTCCCCCCATACATGTACTGCATATGGTTCCTCCCCCCATACATGTACTGCATATGGTTCCTCCCCCCTATACATGTACTGCATATGGTTCCCCCCCCATACATGTACTGCATATGGTTCCCCCCCCATACATGTACTGCATATGGTTCCTCCCCCCCATACATGTACTGCATATGGTTCCTCCCCCCTATACATGTACTGCATATGGTTCCCCCCCCATACATGTACTGCATATGGTTCCCCCCCCATACATGTACTGCATATGGTTCCTCCCCCCCATACATGTACTGCATATGGTTCCTCCCCCCCATACATGTACTGCATATGGTTCCTCCCCCCATACATGTACTGCATATGGTTCCTCCCCCTATACATGTACTGCATATGGTTCCCCCCCATACATGTACTGCATATGGTTCCTCCCCCCCCCCATACATGTACTGCATATGGTCCTCCCCCCTATACATGTACTGCATATGGTTCCTCCCCCCTATACATGTACTGCATATGGTTCCTCCCCCCATACATGTACTTGCATATGGTTCCCCCCCTATACATGTACTGCATATGGTTCCTCCCCCCTATACATGTTACTGCATATGGTTCCTCCCCCCCATTACATGTACTGCATATGGTTTCCTCCCCCTATACATGTACTGCATATGGTTTCCTCCCCCCATACATGTACTGCATATGGTTCCTCCCCCCTATACATGTACTGCATATGGTTCCTCCCCCCTATACATGTACTGCATATGGTTCCTCCCCCCATACATGTACTGCATATTGGTTCCTCCCCCCTATACATGTACTGCATATGGTTCCACCCCCCCCATACATGTACTGCATATGGTTCCCCCCCATACATGTACTGCATATGGTTCCTCCCCCCATACATGTACTGCATATGGTTCCTCCCCCCTATACATGTACTTGCATATGGTTCCTCCCCCCTATACATGTACTGCATATGGTTCCTCCCCCCCATACATGTACTGCATATGGTTCCTCCCCCCATACATGTACTGCATATGGTTCCTCCCCCCCCATACATGTACTGCATATGGTTCCTCCCCCCTATACATGTACTGCATATGGTTCCCCCCACCATACATGTATTGCATATGGTTCCTCCCCCCATACATGTACTGCATATGGTTTCCTCCCCCTATACATGTACTGCATATGGTTCCTCCCCCCCATACATGTATTGCATATGGTTCCCCCCACCATACATGTATTGCATATGGTTCCTCCCCCCATACATGTACTGCATATGGTTCCTCCCCCCTATACATGTACTGATATGGTTCCTCCCCCCATACATGTATTGCATATGGTTCCTCCCCCCCATACATGTATTGCATATGGTTCCCCCCCCATACATGTATTGCATATGGTTCCCCCCCCCCATACATGTATTGCATATGGTTCCTCCCCCCATACATGTATGCATATGGTTCCTCCCCCCATACATGTACTGCATATGGTTCCCCCCCCATACATGTACTGCATATGGTTCCTCCCCCCCCATACATGTACTGCATATGGTTCCTCCCCCATACATGTACTGCATATGGTTCCCCCCCCCCATACATGTACTGCATATGGTTCCTCCCCTATACATGTACTGCATATGGTTCCTCCCCCCCCATACATGTACTGCATATGGTTCCTCCCCCCTACATGTACTTGATATGGTTCCCCACATGTACTGCATATGGTTCCTCCCCCTCATACATGTACTGCATATGGTTCCCCCCCCATACATGTACTGCATATGGTTCCTCCCCCCCATACCATGTACTGCATATGTTCTCCCCCCATACATGTACT